>NW_028273840.1:0-25135 GCF_024610735.1 Ursus americanus | reverse complement strand
GCCAGGAAGACGGGCACTACCCACGAAAGAGTGACGAATCCCTCCGAAGCCAAGGGCACCTGCCCTCAGGTCAGGAAGAAGATGCTTTCGACCTTGCATTGCCATACCTGGTCTGCCTCCCGAGGTTGCGCCTGGGGCACTTGACTCTCCACTTGTCCTCTCACCCCCATGGACTGTGCTGAAGCCCTCTGAAATTTCTGCGGAACCTGACACAACAGCGGAGAAAGGGTTTTACTTCGAGGCTGGCAGGATTCTGCATAGCACTCTTCCCTGGGAGGGCACAATGGAGTTTTCTACTACAAAAGCGTCCTGAAAGGACGCCTAGGATGTCTGCCGCTAGCTATCTCATACCAGTCTAATATCACATACAGCTCCGTCTTGAGAGCGACATGGGTCGTGCTCAGCGCCACCGAAGAGGTGCTAAGGGGTCTCTCCTGACTTGTCTGATTTCCCTGCGCTTGGCGCTCCTGTGCTAGGTTCCTTGGGCAAGTGATGTCTTGCTTACCTCCTCCGGTTGCTGCGGTCGGGCCGCCGGTTCCTCCTGAAAAGAGACAGCAGAGGAAACATTACCCTAGACAGAAATCAATTCATTTACTCTGACAGAAGCCCCACACAGCAGGCCGTATTATTGTTCTTCCCATGGGACCAACGGGGCTCACTGACGTCGTGCTCCAGTTCAGCCTGGGAGTGGGCAGCAGATCCAGGAGCCAAAGCCAGGCAGTCTCCCCCTGGACTTTCGACTCTAACGGTGCCTCTCGGAGCATCTGTGGGAAGGGCGCCATTCTCCACCACTTCCAATCGGCCTTATGTGGAGGTTCCGGCAAAGGCCCACAAAGGCAGAGACGTGACATTCTACACACACAGCAGACCCGAGGGATACAGAAGCTTTCACTCAACGGACAGAACATCCCCGTGGCAAACCGCTCCTCAGTCCTTACCACGGCACGCCCCGGGATCAAACCGTTCCGGGCGCCACCCCTTGGTGGACCAAACTTTGAGGAGCGCCACGCCAAGCCCCTGCACCTAGTATTGCCTGACAGCCAAAAGATGGAGCTGCAGACTGGGCGTCCTTGCCCAAGCATCCCGATCCGCACTTGTGGAAGCAGACACTGAATGGTCGTTGCCCTCACCCTGCAGTCAAGTCACTACTCTGATGGGGAGCCCCCAGTGTCTTCGTGTGGGCAGCTAGACCTTCGATCTTTTACCATCTTCCTGTCATGAGCTCTGGAACTGACGCCCAGCAAGTAGCTACAAGGTAAATAGTAAATCCGGAAGTCGGCCAGGGGAACACAAACGGAGGAAAAGAAAGTCGGGCCACAGACTCGTTAATAAATACATAAAGAGAAGTCCCAGGCTGTGTCTGACAGACAGGATTTCTCATGGTACCTGACGGACTTTTGATTCATCCTGAAAGCGATCAGACCACTGCGGGATTCGAAGCAGTGCAGTTGACAGGGGGACAAGCTCAATTTCTGGAAGGTCCCTGCCACGCACCGTGCACCAAGGGTCAATCGGTAGGGACGTGGCGAGTGACTGGACATGCTCTCAACCGGGATACGCATCCGGGGCTTCGGGCGCTTGTCCAGACACCTTGCTGGGGGCCCCTCTTCCCAAGCTTCTGATTGTCGGCAGGTGGGCCTGAACACTGCCATTTCTACAAAGTTCCCAGGACATGTGGATGCTGGTCTGGGAAACACTCTTTGAGCACCTCCGCCTTACAGGAAGACGACCCAGCCGAAGGACCGCACGCATGAGGTGGAAGACGTTGAACACCGGAGCGAGGCACAGGCAAATGGGACTCCCAGGAGAGGGTACCTCGACACCTATTTGAAATGACACACTGACAGCCTAAGGGGCACGAGTGAACTCAGGCTTGTTTGCTTTGACTCCCAGTCATTTATACTTGCAGGACGGCTCTGGGTTTTCTCCTGGAAACCAACACTCCTTGCAATGGAGTCCCTGATGCCCACGGAGAAGCGTTTTCTCCCTGGGGTTTCCGGCATGGGTGCTCTTAGGCACAGATCCACGCACCGTGGAGCCATTCCAGAGGAGGCTACGGGTTCTGGGTCCTAATCCTGCCTCTTCCACTTTGGAGACCTCTCCTTACTTTCTTCTTCTGGGAATAAAGATACCCAAGTGCCATGGTGTCAATGTGATCTGAGTCCCAGGATTTCCCTTTGAGCATCATCCCCAAGGTGTAGCGTGCCACAGAAATATCATTGAGGACGGAATACTTTCACATACAGAAATGGGAGGGAAATGATTCCCCAAGCCATCGGCTGACTCAGCACTGACCCTGGACACCCCGTCGCGAGTGCTGTAAAAGTGCTCCTGACATGACATGGAGGACGACTGGTGCAATGAAGCTAGGGAAGCCACGGGCTCTGAATCATTTCTTTGTCCCGCCCGCTCGGAAGCCGGTGTCCCTTGTGCCATTGTCTTCGGTGTTAAGCAAGAAAACAGACCAACAGCGAGGACAAGCCCCACCCCGCACGCCCGAGAAACCCAAAAGCCTGCTGAAACACGGGATAGGTGCCATCACCTCTCAAGGCGACGGGTCAGACGTCTTTTAGTCTGGAAACTATCGTCCTGAGCCGCGATGCCTGGCACCAGTGGTTAGGCGTGGGAGGGATCCTCTGTTCTGAACTCAACCTACCTGCTCCACGCCCAGGACCGGTCAAGGTGGGGCCCACTCCAGTGCTGCCTCCGCTGCCGGCGTTGAGGGTCGTGAAACCTGGATGTCCAGCACCACCTGAGGGAAACATAAAATGAACTTCTCATTTCAACGGTCCTTGGACTTTATCACCAATGGGGGATTGAACGATTCGGTCAGTTCCCGCCACAGAAAAGGCAGCCTGAATCCAGCGACTTTCTGTCCACAGTCCCCTAAGGTTGGATTCTACTCTAACATTCCTCCAACATTTTGTTGTCGTCCTTCCCATTTCCTGATTGGGGTTGTCGCTCCTTTCTTCCTAACGCTCCTGTGTTCTGCATCTCCAATTGGCTCACACTAGGTCCTCCTCTATTCGTCTCCAGGAGGTTGCTTTCAAAGAAACGCCACCTTCCGCCCCGATCACACTGTCCCTCAGGGATGCAAGTCACACTGATGAAATGTCGTGCCGTAGCTAATGACACCCTTCCACTTAAAACACTCAAGACAGCCAGCTATAGCATTCCCTAGTGGCACGTTTTCTCTAACCCTGGCCTAATTTTTTTCACACTGGAGCTTGATCTGACTGAGGTCTGTACTGGATACTATCCGAATCCTAGACGATATGGAAGAAAAGCAAAACGGAACCCATAGGACAGCCACTCCATCTATCCTGGACCAAAACAAGTTAAATGCAAGTCTTTTGGGATAGAGTTTGACCTCCGCGGGTGGGAAAAGGCCAGTCAATTCCTTGTTTGCCATGTTTTCTCAAAAGCCCTACTCTCATGTCACTTCCTTCCTCAAAACCCGAAGTTGCAGATAACTCTCAGTGACAGGCGTTGTGTTTTTTTTGTGTGTCTGTATGTGTGTGTGTGTGTGTGTGTGTGTGTGTGAGTGTTTTAAGTCAGAAGCAAGGTAGGAGTATACGAACCTGTTCTTGAAGGTTCTGACTGAAGTCCTCGAGTTGTTCCTGAGAAGAAAAAGAGAAATGAGGGGCCACGTGGTGACTCAGGCCGTTCAGCCTCTGACTGTGGATTAAGGCTCCGGTCATGATGTCAGGGTGGTGCGATGAAGCCCGGAGTTGGGCTCCGGGCAGGGTGTGGAGCCTGCTTGCGATTCAATCTCCCCCTCTCCCTCTGCCTACAGCACGGCTAGGTGTACCATTCTGAGAATTTACCTTTTAGAGAGAAGAAGCAATGCACTTGAAGCTATCAAACTGTTATGTGACAGAAACCCACTTTCTCTTGACAAAGGCCACGGCCTCTGAATGACATTCTCAACTCGCTCCAACTTGCCTTTCTCTGCTTGGGGCTCTAGTGGTCTCACCGGCTGGCGATCCAGTCGGACCCTCCAAAAGCAACACTAACTCTGTCTCGGGAGCTCTGCTGAAGCAGCACGGATGGTGCTGCACGCGGCTTTCAAAGTCCTTTCCATACACTGGTTCGGGCAATTGGTTCACGGATTTCTTCACGTCCCGCCTCAGGTCGAAGGCGTAGCCAAGATGGCAAACCGTGACCCTATCCCAGGCCAGACCCAGTCTCAGAAGTCCAAAGGCGGGAATCTGGCAATTCCACAGAGACCCTGCTCTGCTCTACATCCCGTCTGAGCTGATGTCACAGAAACACTGCCGCGAAGCCCACACAAACCGGGCGGGGGGGTGGGGGTGGGGCCAGGAAGACGGGCACTACCCACGAAAGAGTGACGAATCCCTCCGAAGCCAAGGGCACCTGCCCTCAGGTCAGGAAGAAGATGCTTTCGACCTTGCATTGCCATACCTGGTCTGCCTGCCGAGGTTGCGCCTGGGGCACTTGACTCTCCACTTGTCCTCTCACCCCCATGGACTGTGCTGAAGCCCTCTGAAATTTCTGCGAAACCTGGCACAACAGCGGAGAAAGGGTTTTACTTCGAGGCTGGCAGGATTCTGCATAGCACTCTTCCCTGGGAGGGCACAATGGAGTTCTCTACTACAAAAGCGTCTTGAAAGGACGCCTAGGATGTCTGCCGCTAGCTATCTCATACCAGTCTAATATCACATACAGCTCCATCTTGAGAGCGACATGGGTCGTGCTCAGCGCCACCGAAGAGGTGCTAAGGGGTCTCTCCTGACTTGTCTGATTTCCCTGCGCTTGGCAATCCTGTGCTAGGTATCTTGGGCAAGTGATGTCTTGCTTACCTCCTCCGGTTGCTGCGGGCGGGCCGCCGGTTCCTCCTGAAAAGAGACAGCAGAGGAAACATTACCCTAGACAGAAATCAATTCATTTACTCTGACAGAAGCCCCACACAGCAGGCCGTATTATTGTTCTTCCCATGGGACCGACGGGGCTCACTGACGTCGTGCTCCAGGTCAGCCCTGGAGTGGGCAGCAGATCCAGGAGCCAAAGCCAGGCAGTCTCCCCCTGGACGTTCGACTCTAACGGTGCCTCTCGGAGCATCTGTGGGAAGGGCGCCATTCTCCACCACTTCCAATCGGCCTTATGTGGTGGTTCTGGCAAAGGCCCACAAAGGCAGAGATGTGACATCTACACACACAGCAGACCCGAGGGAAACAGAAGCTTTCACTCAACGGACAGAACATCCCCGTGGCAAACCGCTCCTCAGTCCTTACCACGGCACGCCCCGGGATCAAACCGTTCCGGGCGCGAACACTTGGTGGACCAAACTTTGAGGAGCGCCACGCCAAGCCCCTGCACCTAGTATTGCCTGACAGCCAAAAGATGGAGCTGCAGACTGGGCGTCCTTGCCCAAGCATCCCGATCCGCACTTGTGGAAGCAGACACTGAATGGTCGTTGCCCTCACCCTGCAGTCAAGTCACTACTCTGATGGGGAGCCCCCAGTGTCTTCGTGTGGGCAGCTAGACCTTCGATCTTTTACCATCTTCCTGTCATGAGCTCTGGAACTGACGCCCAGCAAGTAGCTACAAGGTAAATAGTAAATCCGGAAGTCGGCCAGGGGAACACAAACGGAGGAAAAGAAAGTCGGGCCACAGACTCGTTAATAAATACATAAAGAGAAGTCCCAGGCTGTGTCTGACAGACAGGATTTCTCATGGTACCTGACGGACTTTTGATTCATCCTGAAAGCGATCAGACCACTGCGGGATTCGAAGCAGTGCAGTTGACAGGGGGACAAGCTCAATTTCTGGAAGGTCCCTGCCACGCACCGTGCACCAAGGGTCAATCGGTAGGGACGTGGCGAGTGACTGGACATGCTCTCAACCGGGATACGCATCGGGCGCTTCGGGGGCTTGTCCAGACACCTTGCTGGGGGCCCCTCTTCCCAAGCTTCTGATTGTCGGCAGGTGGGCCTGAACACTGCCATTTCTACAAAGTTCCCAGGACATGTGGATGCTGGTCTGGGAAACACTCTTTGAGCACCTCCGCCTTACGGGAAGACGACCCAGCCGAACGACCGCACGCATGAGGTGGAAGACGTTGAACACCGGAGCGAGGCACAGGCAAATGGGACTCCCAGGAGAGGGTACCTCGACAGCTATTTGAAATGACACACTGACAGCCTAAGGGGCACGAGTGAACTCAGGCTTGTTTGCTTTGACTCCCAGTCATCTATACTTGCAGGACGGCTCTGGGTTTTCTCCTGGAAACCAACACTCCTTGCAATGGAGTCCCTGATGCCCACGGAGAAGCGTTTTCTCCCTGGGGTTTCCGGCATGGGTGCTCTTAGGCACAGATCCCTGCACCGTGGAGCCATTCCACAGGAGGCTACGGGTTCTGGGTCCTAATCCTGCCTCTTCCACTTTGGAGACCTCTCCTTACTTTCTTCCTTCTGGGAGTAAAGATACCCAAGCGCCATGGTGTCAATGTGATCTGAGTCCCAGGATTTCCCTTTGAGCATCATCCCCAAGGTGTAGCGTGCCACAGAAATATCATTGAGGACGGAATACGTTCACATACAGAAATGGGAGGGAAATGATTCCCCAAGCCATCGGCTGACTCAGCACTGACCCTGGACACCCCGTCGCGAGTGCTGTAAAAGTGCTCCTGACATGACATGGAAGACAACTGGTGCAATGAAGCTAGGGAAGCCACGGCCTCTGAATCATTTCTTTGTCCCACCCGCTCAGAAGCCGGTGTCCCTTGTGCCATTGTCTTCGGTGTTAAGCAAGAAAACAGACCAACAGCGAGGACAAGCCCCACCTCCCACGCCCGAGAAACCCAAAAGCCTGCTGAAACACGGGATAGATGCCATCACCTCTCAAGGCGACGGGTCAGACGTCTTTTAGTCTGGAAACTATCGTCCTGAGCCGCGATGCCTGGCACCAGTGGCTTAGGCGTGGGAGGGATCCTCTGTTCTGAACTCAACCTACCTGCTCCACGCCCAGGACCGGTCAAGGTGGGGCCCACTCCAGTGCTGCCTCCGCTGCCGGCGTTGAGGGTCGTGAAACCTGGATGTCCAGCACCACCTGAGGGAAACATAAAATGAACTTCTCATTTCAACGGTCCTTGGACTTTATCACCAATGGGGGATTGAACGATTCGGTCAGTTCCCGCCACAGAAAAGGCAGCCTGAATCCAGCGACTTTCTGTCCACAGTCCCCTAAGGTTGGATTCTACTCTAACATTCCTCCAACATTTTGTTGTCGTCCTTCCCATTTCCTGATTGGGGTTGTCGCTCCTTTCTTCCTAACGCTCCTGTGTTCTGCATCTCCAATTGGCTCACACTAGGTCCTCCTCTATTCGTCTCCAGGAGGTTGCTTTCAAAGAAACGCCACCTTCCGCCCCGATCACACTGTCCCTCAGGGATGCAAGTCACACTGATGAAATGTCGTGCCGTAGCTAATGACACCCTTCCACTTAAAACACTCAAGACAGCCAGCTATAGCATTCCCTAGTGGCACGTTTTCTCTAACCCTGGCCTAATTTTTTTCACACTGGAGCTTGATCTGACTGAGGTCTGTACTGGATACTATCCGAATCCTAGACGATATGGAAGAAAAGCAAAACGGAACCCATAGGACAGCCACTCCATCTATCCTGGACCAAAACAAGTTAAATGCAAGTCTTTTGGGATAGAGTTTGACCTCCGTGGGTGGGAAAAGGCCAATCAATTCCTTGTTTGCCATGTTTTCTCAAAAGCCCTACTCTCATGTCACTTCCTTCCTCAAAACCCGAAGTTGCAGATAACTCTCAGTGACAGGCGTCGTGTTTTTTGTGTGTGTCTGTATGTGTGTGTGTGTGTGTGTGTGTGTGTGTGTGTGTGTCTGAGTGTTTTAAGTCAGAAGCAAGGTGGGAGTATACGAACCTGTTCTTGAAGGTTCTGACTGAAGTCCTCGAGTTGTTCCTGAGAAGAAAAAGAGAAATGAGGGGCCACGTGGTGACTCAGGCCGTTCAGCCTCTGACTGTGGATTAAGGCTCCGGTCATGATGTCAGGGTGGTGCGATGAAGCCCGGAGTTGGGCTCCGGGCAGGGTGTGGAGCCTGCTTGCGATTCAATCTCCCCCTCTCCCTCTGCCTACAGCACGGCTAGGTGTACCATTCTGAGAATTTACCTTTTAGAGAGAAGAAGCAATGCACTTGAAGCTATCAAACTGTTATGTGACAGAAACCCACTTTCTCTTGACAAAGGCCACGGCCTCTGAATGACATTCTCAACTCGCTCCAACTTGCCTTTCTCTGCTTGGGGCTCTAGTGGTCTCACTGGCTGGCGATCCAGTCGGACCCTCCAAAAGCAACACTAACTCTGTCTCGGGAGCTCTGCTGAAGCAGCACGGATGGTGCTGCACGCGGCTTTCAAAGTCCTTTCCATACACTGGTTCGGGCAATTGGTTCACGGATTTCTTCACGTCCCGCCTCAGGTCGAAGGCGTAGCCAAGATGGCAAACCGTGACCCTATCCCAGGCCAGACCCAGTCTCAGAAGTCCAAAGGCGGGAATCTGGCAATTCCACAGAGACCCTGCTCTGCTCTACATCCCGTCTGAGCTGATGTCACAGAAACACTGCCGCGAAGCCCACACAAACCGGGCGGGCGGGTGGGAGTGGGGCCAGGAAGACGGGCACTACCCACGAAAGAGTGACGAATCCCTCCGAAGCCAAGGGCACCTGCCCTCAGGTCAGGAAGAAGATGCTTTCGACCTTGCATTGCCATACCTGGTCTGCCTCCCGAGGTTGCGCCTGGGGCACTTGACTCTCCACTTGTCCTCTCACCCCCATGGACTGTGCTGAAGCCCTCTGAAATTTCTGCGGAACCTGACACAACAGCGGAGAAAGGGTTTTACTTCGAGGCTGGCAGGATTCTGCATAGCACTCTTCCCTGGGAGGGCACAATGGAGTTTTCTACTACAAAAGCGTCCTGAAAGGACGCCTAGGATGTCTGCCGCTAGCTATCTCATACCAGTCTAATATCACATACAGCTCCGTCTTGAGAGCGACATGGGTCGTGCTCAGCGCCACCGAAGAGGTGCTAAGGGGTCTCTCCTGACTTGTCTGATTTCCCTGCGCTTGGCGCTCCTGTGCTAGGTTCCTTGGGCAAGTGATGTCTTGCTTACCTCCTCCGGTTGCTGCGGTCGGGCCGCCGGTTCCTCCTGAAAAGAGACAGCAGAGGAAACATTACCCTAGACAGAAATCAATTCATTTACTCTGACAGAAGCCCCACACAGCAGGCCGTATTATTGTTCTTCCCATGGGACCAACGGGGCTCACTGACGTCGTGCTCCAGTTCAGCCTGGGAGTGGGCAGCAGATCCAGGAGCCAAAGCCAGGCAGTCTCCCCCTGGACTTTCGACTCTAACGGTGCCTCTCGGAGCATCTGTGGGAAGGGCGCCATTCTCCACCACTTCCAATCGGCCTTATGTGGAGGTTCCGGCAAAGGCCCACAAAGGCAGAGACGTGACATTCTACACACACAGCAGACCCGAGGGATACAGAAGCTTTCACTCAACGGACAGAACATCCCCGTGGCAAACCGCTCCTCAGTCCTTACCACGGCACGCCCCGGGATCAAACCGTTCCGGGCGCCACCCCTTGGTGGACCAAACTTTGAGGAGCGCCACGCCAAGCCCCTGCACCTAGTATTGCCTGACAGCCAAAAGATGGAGCTGCAGACTGGGCGTCCTTGCCCAAGCATCCCGATCCGCACTTGTGGAAGCAGACACTGAATGGTCGTTGCCCTCACCCTGCAGTCAAGTCACTACTCTGATGGGGAGCCCCCAGTGTCTTCGTGTGGGCAGCTAGACCTTCGATCTTTTACCATCTTCCTGTCATGAGCTCTGGAACTGACGCCCAGCAAGTAGCTACAAGGTAAATAGTAAATCCGGAAGTCGGCCAGGGGAACACAAACGGAGGAAAAGAAAGTCGGGCCACAGACTCGTTAATAAATACATAAAGAGAAGTCCCAGGCTGTGTCTGACAGACAGGATTTCTCATGGTACCTGACGGACTTTTGATTCATCCTGAAAGCGATCAGACCACTGCGGGATTCGAAGCAGTGCAGTTGACAGGGGGACAAGCTCAATTTCTGGAAGGTCCCTGCCACGCACCGTGCACCAAGGGTCAATCGGTAGGGACGTGGCGAGTGACTGGACATGCTCTCAACCGGGATACGCATCCGGGGCTTCGGGCGCTTGTCCAGACACCTTGCTGGGGGCCCCTCTTCCCAAGCTTCTGATTGTCGGCAGGTGGGCCTGAACACTGCCATTTCTACAAAGTTCCCAGGACATGTGGATGCTGGTCTGGGAAACACTCTTTGAGCACCTCCGCCTTACAGGAAGACGACCCAGCCGAAGGACCGCACGCATGAGGTGGAAGACGTTGAACACCGGAGCGAGGCACAGGCAAATGGGACTCCCAGGAGAGGGTACCTCGACACCTATTTGAAATGACACACTGACAGCCTAAGGGGCACGAGTGAACTCAGGCTTGTTTGCTTTGACTCCCAGTCATTTATACTTGCAGGACGGCTCTGGGTTTTCTCCTGGAAACCAACACTCCTTGCAATGGAGTCCCTGATGCCCACGGAGAAGCGTTTTCTCCCTGGGGTTTCCGGCATGGGTGCTCTTAGGCACAGATCCACGCACCGTGGAGCCATTCCAGAGGAGGCTACGGGTTCTGGGTCCTAATCCTGCCTCTTCCACTTTGGAGACCTCTCCTTACTTTCTTCTTCTGGGAATAAAGATACCCAAGTGCCATGGTGTCAATGTGATCTGAGTCCCAGGATTTCCCTTTGAGCATCATCCCCAAGGTGTAGCGTGCCACAGAAATATCATTGAGGACGGAATACTTTCACATACAGAAATGGGAGGGAAATGATTCCCCAAGCCATCGGCTGACTCAGCACTGACCCTGGACACCCCGTCGCGAGTGCTGTAAAAGTGCTCCTGACATGACATGGAGGACGACTGGTGCAATGAAGCTAGGGAAGCCACGGGCTCTGAATCATTTCTTTGTCCCGCCCGCTCGGAAGCCGGTGTCCCTTGTGCCATTGTCTTCGGTGTTAAGCAAGAAAACAGACCAACAGCGAGGACAAGCCCCACCCCGCACGCCCGAGAAACCCAAAAGCCTGCTGAAACACGGGATAGGTGCCATCACCTCTCAAGGCGACGGGTCAGACGTCTTTTAGTCTGGAAACTATCGTCCTGAGCCGCGATGCCTGGCACCAGTGGTTAGGCGTGGGAGGGATCCTCTGTTCTGAACTCAACCTACCTGCTCCACGCCCAGGACCGGTCAAGGTGGGGCCCACTCCAGTGCTGCCTCCGCTGCCGGCGTTGAGGGTCGTGAAACCTGGATGTCCAGCACCACCTGAGGGAAACATAAAATGAACTTCTCATTTCAACGGTCCTTGGACTTTATCACCAATGGGGGATTGAACGATTCGGTCAGTTCCCGCCACAGAAAAGGCAGCCTGAATCCAGCGACTTTCTGTCCACAGTCCCCTAAGGTTGGATTCTACTCTAACATTCCTCCAACATTTTGTTGTCGTCCTTCCCATTTCCTGATTGGGGTTGTCGCTCCTTTCTTCCTAACGCTCCTGTGTTCTGCATCTCCAATTGGCTCACACTAGGTCCTCCTCTATTCGTCTCCAGGAGGTTGCTTTCAAAGAAACGCCACCTTCCGCCCCGATCACACTGTCCCTCAGGGATG
The DNA here is from genome assembly GCF_024610735.1 of Ursus americanus. Taxonomy (NCBI): domain Eukaryota; kingdom Metazoa; phylum Chordata; class Mammalia; order Carnivora; family Ursidae; genus Ursus; species Ursus americanus. The sequence goes on along the minus strand of NW_028273840.1, from coordinate 13,394 downwards.
CAAGTCACACTGATGAAATGTCGTGCCGTAGCTAATGACACCCTTCCACTTAAAACACTCAAGACAGCCAGCTATAGCATTCCCTAGTGGCACGTTTTCTCTAACCCTGGCCTAATTTTTTTCACACTGGAGCTTGATCTGACTGAGGTCTGTACTGGATACTATCCGAATCCTAGACGATATGGAAGAAAAGCAAAACGGAACCCATAGGACAGCCACTCCATCTATCCTGGACCAAAACAAGTTAAATGCAAGTCTTTTGGGATAGAGTTTGACCTCCGCGGGTGGGAAAAGGCCAGTCAATTCCTTGTTTGCCATGTTTTCTCAAAAGCCCTACTCTCATGTCACTTCCTTCCTCAAAACCCGAAGTTGCAGATAACTCTCAGTGACAGGCGTTGTGTTTTTTTTGTGTGTCTGTATGTGTGTGTGTGTGTGTGTGTGTGTGTGTGAGTGTTTTAAGTCAGAAGCAAGGTAGGAGTATACGAACCTGTTCTTGAAGGTTCTGACTGAAGTCCTCGAGTTGTTCCTGAGAAGAAAAAGAGAAATGAGGGGCCACGTGGTGACTCAGGCCGTTCAGCCTCTGACTGTGGATTAAGGCTCCGGTCATGATGTCAGGGTGGTGCGATGAAGCCCGGAGTTGGGCTCCGGGCAGGGTGTGGAGCCTGCTTGCGATTCAATCTCCCCCTCTCCCTCTGCCTACAGCACGGCTAGGTGTACCATTCTGAGAATTTACCTTTTAGAGAGAAGAAGCAATGCACTTGAAGCTATCAAACTGTTATGTGACAGAAACCCACTTTCTCTTGACAAAGGCCACGGCCTCTGAATGACATTCTCAACTCGCTCCAACTTGCCTTTCTCTGCTTGGGGCTCTAGTGGTCTCACCGGCTGGCGATCCAGTCGGACCCTCCAAAAGCAACACTAACTCTGTCTCGGGAGCTCTGCTGAAGCAGCACGGATGGTGCTGCACGCGGCTTTCAAAGTCCTTTCCATACACTGGTTCGGGCAATTGGTTCACGGATTTCTTCACGTCCCGCCTCAGGTCGAAGGCGTAGCCAAGATGGCAAACCGTGACCCTATCCCAGGCCAGACCCAGTCTCAGAAGTCCAAAGGCGGGAATCTGGCAATTCCACAGAGACCCTGCTCTGCTCTACATCCCGTCTGAGCTGATGTCACAGAAACACTGCCGCGAAGCCCACACAAACCGGGCGGGGGGGTGGGGGTGGGGCCAGGAAGACGGGCACTACCCACGAAAGAGTGACGAATCCCTCCGAAGCCAAGGGCACCTGCCCTCAGGTCAGGAAGAAGATGCTTTCGACCTTGCATTGCCATACCTGGTCTGCCTGCCGAGGTTGCGCCTGGGGCACTTGACTCTCCACTTGTCCTCTCACCCCCATGGACTGTGCTGAAGCCCTCTGAAATTTCTGCGAAACCTGGCACAACAGCGGAGAAAGGGTTTTACTTCGAGGCTGGCAGGATTCTGCATAGCACTCTTCCCTGGGAGGGCACAATGGAGTTCTCTACTACAAAAGCGTCTTGAAAGGACGCCTAGGATGTCTGCCGCTAGCTATCTCATACCAGTCTAATATCACATACAGCTCCATCTTGAGAGCGACATGGGTCGTGCTCAGCGCCACCGAAGAGGTGCTAAGGGGTCTCTCCTGACTTGTCTGATTTCCCTGCGCTTGGCAATCCTGTGCTAGGTATCTTGGGCAAGTGATGTCTTGCTTACCTCCTCCGGTTGCTGCGGGCGGGCCGCCGGTTCCTCCTGAAAAGAGACAGCAGAGGAAACATTACCCTAGACAGAAATCAATTCATTTACTCTGACAGAAGCCCCACACAGCAGGCCGTATTATTGTTCTTCCCATGGGACCGACGGGGCTCACTGACGTCGTGCTCCAGGTCAGCCCTGGAGTGGGCAGCAGATCCAGGAGCCAAAGCCAGGCAGTCTCCCCCTGGACGTTCGACTCTAACGGTGCCTCTCGGAGCATCTGTGGGAAGGGCGCCATTCTCCACCACTTCCAATCGGCCTTATGTGGTGGTTCTGGCAAAGGCCCACAAAGGCAGAGATGTGACATCTACACACACAGCAGACCCGAGGGAAACAGAAGCTTTCACTCAACGGACAGAACATCCCCGTGGCAAACCGCTCCTCAGTCCTTACCACGGCACGCCCCGGGATCAAACCGTTCCGGGCGCGAACACTTGGTGGACCAAACTTTGAGGAGCGCCACGCCAAGCCCCTGCACCTAGTATTGCCTGACAGCCAAAAGATGGAGCTGCAGACTGGGCGTCCTTGCCCAAGCATCCCGATCCGCACTTGTGGAAGCAGACACTGAATGGTCGTTGCCCTCACCCTGCAGTCAAGTCACTACTCTGATGGGGAGCCCCCAGTGTCTTCGTGTGGGCAGCTAGACCTTCGATCTTTTACCATCTTCCTGTCATGAGCTCTGGAACTGACGCCCAGCAAGTAGCTACAAGGTAAATAGTAAATCCGGAAGTCGGCCAGGGGAACACAAACGGAGGAAAAGAAAGTCGGGCCACAGACTCGTTAATAAATACATAAAGAGAAGTCCCAGGCTGTGTCTGACAGACAGGATTTCTCATGGTACCTGACGGACTTTTGATTCATCCTGAAAGCGATCAGACCACTGCGGGATTCGAAGCAGTGCAGTTGACAGGGGGACAAGCTCAATTTCTGGAAGGTCCCTGCCACGCACCGTGCACCAAGGGTCAATCGGTAGGGACGTGGCGAGTGACTGGACATGCTCTCAACCGGGATACGCATCGGGCGCTTCGGGGGCTTGTCCAGACACCTTGCTGGGGGCCCCTCTTCCCAAGCTTCTGATTGTCGGCAGGTGGGCCTGAACACTGCCATTTCTACAAAGTTCCCAGGACATGTGGATGCTGGTCTGGGAAACACTCTTTGAGCACCTCCGCCTTACGGGAAGACGACCCAGCCGAACGACCGCACGCATGAGGTGGAAGACGTTGAACACCGGAGCGAGGCACAGGCAAATGGGACTCCCAGGAGAGGGTACCTCGACAGCTATTTGAAATGACACACTGACAGCCTAAGGGGCACGAGTGAACTCAGGCTTGTTTGCTTTGACTCCCAGTCATCTATACTTGCAGGACGGCTCTGGGTTTTCTCCTGGAAACCAACACTCCTTGCAATGGAGTCCCTGATGCCCACGGAGAAGCGTTTTCTCCCTGGGGTTTCCGGCATGGGTGCTCTTAGGCACAGATCCCTGCACCGTGGAGCCATTCCACAGGAGGCTACGGGTTCTGGGTCCTAATCCTGCCTCTTCCACTTTGGAGACCTCTCCTTACTTTCTTCCTTCTGGGAGTAAAGATACCCAAGCGCCATGGTGTCAATGTGATCTGAGTCCCAGGATTTCCCTTTGAGCATCATCCCCAAGGTGTAGCGTGCCACAGAAATATCATTGAGGACGGAATACGTTCACATACAGAAATGGGAGGGAAATGATTCCCCAAGCCATCGGCTGACTCAGCACTGACCCTGGACACCCCGTCGCGAGTGCTGTAAAAGTGCTCCTGACATGACATGGAAGACAACTGGTGCAATGAAGCTAGGGAAGCCACGGCCTCTGAATCATTTCTTTGTCCCACCCGCTCAGAAGCCGGTGTCCCTTGTGCCATTGTCTTCGGTGTTAAGCAAGAAAACAGACCAACAGCGAGGACAAGCCCCACCTCCCACGCCCGAGAAACCCAAAAGCCTGCTGAAACACGGGATAGATGCCATCACCTCTCAAGGCGACGGGTCAGACGTCTTTTAGTCTGGAAACTATCGTCCTGAGCCGCGATGCCTGGCACCAGTGGCTTAGGCGTGGGAGGGATCCTCTGTTCTGAACTCAACCTACCTGCTCCACGCCCAGGACCGGTCAAGGTGGGGCCCACTCCAGTGCTGCCTCCGCTGCCGGCGTTGAGGGTCGTGAAACCTGGATGTCCAGCACCACCTGAGGGAAACATAAAATGAACTTCTCATTTCAACGGTCCTTGGACTTTATCACCAATGGGGGATTGAACGATTCGGTCAGTTCCCGCCACAGAAAAGGCAGCCTGAATCCAGCGACTTTCTGTCCACAGTCCCCTAAGGTTGGATTCTACTCTAACATTCCTCCAACATTTTGTTGTCGTCCTTCCCATTTCCTGATTGGGGTTGTCGCTCCTTTCTTCCTAACGCTCCTGTGTTCTGCATCTCCAATTGGCTCACACTAGGTCCTCCTCTATTCGTCTCCAGGAGGTTGCTTTCAAAGAAACGCCACCTTCCGCCCCGATCACACTGTCCCTCAGGGATGCAAGTCACACTGATGAAATGTCGTGCCGTAGCTAATGACACCCTTCCACTTAAAACACTCAAGACAGCCAGCTATAGCATTCCCTAGTGGCACGTTTTCTCTAACCCTGGCCTAATTTTTTTCACACTGGAGCTTGATCTGACTGAGGTCTGTACTGGATACTATCCGAATCCTAGACGATATGGAAGAAAAGCAAAACGGAACCCATAGGACAGCCACTCCATCTATCCTGGACCAAAACAAGTTAAATGCAAGTCTTTTGGGATAGAGTTTGACCTCCGTGGGTGGGAAAAGGCCAATCAATTCCTTGTTTGCCATGTTTTCTCAAAAGCCCTACTCTCATGTCACTTCCTTCCTCAAAACCCGAAGTTGCAGATAACTCTCAGTGACAGGCGTCGTGTTTTTTGTGTGTGTCTGTATGTGTGTGTGTGTGTGTGTGTGTGTGTGTGTGTGTGTCTGAGTGTTTTAAGTCAGAAGCAAGGTGGGAGTATACGAACCTGTTCTTGAAGGTTCTGACTGAAGTCCTCGAGTTGTTCCTGAGAAGAAAAAGAGAAATGAGGGGCCACGTGGTGACTCAGGCCGTTCAGCCTCTGACTGTGGATTAAGGCTCCGGTCATGATGTCAGGGTGGTGCGATGAAGCCCGGAGTTGGGCTCCGGGCAGGGTGTGGAGCCTGCTTGCGATTCAATCTCCCCCTCTCCCTCTGCCTACAGCACGGCTAGGTGTACCATTCTGAGAATTTACCTTTTAGAGAGAAGAAGCAATGCACTTGAAGCTATCAAACTGTTATGTGACAGAAACCCACTTTCTCTTGACAAAGGCCACGGCCTCTGAATGACATTCTCAACTCGCTCCAACTTGCCTTTCTCTGCTTGGGGCTCTAGTGGTCTCACTGGCTGGCGATCCAGTCGGACCCTCCAAAAGCAACACTAACTCTGTCTCGGGAGCTCTGCTGAAGCAGCACGGATGGTGCTGCACGCGGCTTTCAAAGTCCTTTCCATACACTGGTTCGGGCAATTGGTTCACGGATTTCTTCACGTCCCGCCTCAGGTCGAAGGCGTAGCCAAGATGGCAAACCGTGACCCTATCCCAGGCCAGACCCAGTCTCAGAAGTCCAAAGGCGGGAATCTGGCAATTCCACAGAGACCCTGCTCTGCTCTACATCCCGTCTGAGCTGATGTCACAGAAACACTGCCGCGAAGCCCACACAAACCGGGCGGGCGGGTGGGAGTGGGGCCAGGAAGACGGGCACTACCCACGAAAGAGTGACGAATCCCTCCGAAGCCAAGGGCACCTGCCCTCAGGTCAGGAAGAAGATGCTTTCGACCTTGCATTGCCATACCTGGTCTGCCTCCCGAGGTTGCGCCTGGGGCACTTGACTCTCCACTTGTCCTCTCACCCCCATGGACTGTGCTGAAGCCCTCTGAAATTTCTGCGGAACCTGACACAACAGCGGAGAAAGGGTTTTACTTCGAGGCTGGCAGGATTCTGCATAGCACTCTTCCCTGGGAGGGCACAATGGAGTTTTCTACTACAAAAGCGTCCTGAAAGGACGCCTAGGATGTCTGCCGCTAGCTATCTCATACCAGTCTAATATCACATACAGCTCCGTCTTGAGAGCGACATGGGTCGTGCTCAGCGCCACCGAAGAGGTGCTAAGGGGTCTCTCCTGACTTGTCTGATTTCCCTGCGCTTGGCGCTCCTGTGCTAGGTTCCTTGGGCAAGTGATGTCTTGCTTACCTCCTCCGGTTGCTGCGGTCGGGCCGCCGGTTCCTCCTGAAAAGAGACAGCAGAGGAAACATTACCCTAGACAGAAATCAATTCATTTACTCTGACAGAAGCCCCACACAGCAGGCCGTATTATTGTTCTTCCCATGGGACCAACGGGGCTCACTGACGTCGTGCTCCAGTTCAGCCTGGGAGTGGGCAGCAGATCCAGGAGCCAAAGCCAGGCAGTCTCCCCCTGGACTTTCGACTCTAACGGTGCCTCTCGGAGCATCTGTGGGAAGGGCGCCATTCTCCACCACTTCCAATCGGCCTTATGTGGAGGTTCCGGCAAAGGCCCACAAAGGCAGAGACGTGACATTCTACACACACAGCAGACCCGAGGGATACAGAAGCTTTCACTCAACGGACAGAACATCCCCGTGGCAAACCGCTCCTCAGTCCTTACCACGGCACGCCCCGGGATCAAACCGTTCCGGGCGCCACCCCTTGGTGGACCAAACTTTGAGGAGCGCCACGCCAAGCCCCTGCACCTAGTATTGCCTGACAGCCAAAAGATGGAGCTGCAGACTGGGCGTCCTTGCCCAAGCATCCCGATCCGCACTTGTGGAAGCAGACACTGAATGGTCGTTGCCCTCACCCTGCAGTCAAGTCACTACTCTGATGGGGAGCCCCCAGTGTCTTCGTGTGGGCAGCTAGACCTTCGATCTTTTACCATCTTCCTGTCATGAGCTCTGGAACTGACGCCCAGCAAGTAGCTACAAGGTAAATAGTAAATCCGGAAGTCGGCCAGGGGAACACAAACGGAGGAAAAGAAAGTCGGGCCACAGACTCGTTAATAAATACATAAAGAGAAGTCCCAGGCTGTGTCTGACAGACAGGATTTCTCATGGTACCTGACGGACTTTTGATTCATCCTGAAAGCGATCAGACCACTGCGGGATTCGAAGCAGTGCAGTTGACAGGGGGACAAGCTCAATTTCTGGAAGGTCCCTGCCACGCACCGTGCACCAAGGGTCAATCGGTAGGGACGTGGCGAGTGACTGGACATGCTCTCAACCGGGATACGCATCCGGGGCTTCGGGCGCTTGTCCAGACACCTTGCTGGGGGCCCCTCTTCCCAAGCTTCTGATTGTCGGCAGGTGGGCCTGAACACTGCCATTTCTACAAAGTTCCCAGGACATGTGGATGCTGGTCTGGGAAACACTCTTTGAGCACCTCCGCCTTACAGGAAGACGACCCAGCCGAAGGACCGCACGCATGAGGTGGAAGACGTTGAACACCGGAGCGAGGCACAGGCAAATGGGACTCCCAGGAGAGGGTACCTCGACACCTATTTGAAATGACACACTGACAGCCTAAGGGGCACGAGTGAACTCAGGCTTGTTTGCTTTGACTCCCAGTCATTTATACTTGCAGGACGGCTCTGGGTTTTCTCCTGGAAACCAACACTCCTTGCAATGGAGTCCCTGATGCCCACGGAGAAGCGTTTTCTCCCTGGGGTTTCCGGCATGGGTGCTCTTAGGCACAGATCCACGCACCGTGGAGCCATTCCAGAGGAGGCTACGGGTTCTGGGTCCTAATCCTGCCTCTTCCACTTTGGAGACCTCTCCTTACTTTCTTCTTCTGGGAATAAAGATACCCAAGTGCCATGGTGTCAATGTGATCTGAGTCCCAGGATTTCCCTTTGAGCATCATCCCCAAGGTGTAGCGTGCCACAGAAATATCATTGAGGACGGAATACTTTCACATACAGAAATGGGAGGGAAATGATTCCCCAAGCCATCGGCTGACTCAGCACTGACCCTGGACACCCCGTCGCGAGTGCTGTAAAAGTGCTCCTGACATGACATGGAGGACGACTGGTGCAATGAAGCTAGGGAAGCCACGGGCTCTGAATCATTTCTTTGTCCCGCCCGCTCGGAAGCCGGTGTCCCTTGTGCCATTGTCTTCGGTGTTAAGCAAGAAAACAGACCAACAGCGAGGACAAGCCCCACCCCCCACGCCCGAGAAACCCAAAAGCCTGCTGAAACACGGGATAGGTGCCATCACCTCTCAAGGCGACGGGTCAGACGTCTTTTAGTCTGGAAACTATCGTCCTGAGCCGCGATGCCTGGCACCAGTGGTTAGGCGTGGGAGGGATCCTCTGTTCTGAACTCAACCTACCTGCTCCACGCCCAGGACCGGTCAAGGTGGGGCCCACTCCAGTGCTGCCTCCGCTGCCGGCGTTGAGGGTCGTGAAACCTGGATGTCCAGCACCACCTGAGGGAAACATAAAATGAACTTCTCATTTCAACGGTCCTTGGACTTTATCACCAATGGGGGATTGAACGATTCGGTCAGTTCCCGCCACAGAAAAGGCAGCCTGAATCCAGCGACTTTCTGTCCACAGTCCCCTAAGGTTGGATTCTACTCTAACATTCCTCCAACATTTTGTTGTCGTCCTTCCCATTTCCTGATTGGGGTTGTCGCTCCTTTCTTCCTAACGCTCCTGTGTTCTGCATCTCCAATTGGCTCACACTAGGTCCTCCTCTATTCGTCTCCAGGAGGTTGCTTTCAAAGAAACGCCACCTTCCGCCCCGATCACACTGTCCCTCAGGGATGCAAGTCACACTGATGAAATGTCGTGCCGTAGCTAATGACACCCTTCCACTTAAAACACTCAAGACAGCCAGCTATAGCATTCCCTAGTGGCACGTTTTCTCTAACCCTGGCCTAATTTTTTTCACACTGGAGCTTGATCTGACTGAGGTCTGTACTGGATACTATCCGAATCCTAGACGATATGGAAGAAAAGCAAAACGGAACCCATAGGACAGCCACTCCATCTATCCTGGACCAAAACAAGTTAAATGCAAGTCTTTTGGGATAGAGTTTGACCTCCGCGGGTGGGAAAAGGCCAGTCAATTCCTTGTTTGCCATGTTTTCTCAAAAGCCCTACTCTCATGTCACTTCCTTCCTCAAAACCCGAAGTTGCAGATAACTCTCAGTGACAGGCGTTGTGTTTTTTTTGTGTGTCTGTATGTGTGTGTGTGTGTGTGTGTGTGTGTGTGAGTGTTTTAAGTCAGAAGCAAGGTAGGAGTATACGAACCTGTTCTTGAAGGTTCTGACTGAAGTCCTCGAGTTGTTCCTGAGAAGAAAAAGAGAAATGAGGGGCCACGTGGTGACTCAGGCCGTTCAGCCTCTGACTGTGGATTAAGGCTCCGGTCATGATGTCAGGGTGGTGCGATGAAGCCCGGAGTTGGGCTCCGGGCAGGGTGTGGAGCCTGCTTGCGATTCAATCTCCCCCTCTCCCTCTGCCTACAGCACGGCTAGGTGTACCATTCTGAGAATTTACCTTTTAGAGAGAAGAAGCAATGCACTTGAAGCTATCAAACTGTTATGTGACAGAAACCCACTTTCTCTTGACAAAGGCCACGGCCTCTGAATGACATTCTCAACTCGCTCCAACTTGCCTTTCTCTGCTTGGGGCTCTAGTGGTCTCACCGGCTGGCGATCCAGTCGGACCCTCCAAAAGCAACACTAACTCTGTCTCGGGAGCTCTGCTGAAGCAGCACGGATGGTGCTGCACGCGGCTTTCAAAGTCCTTTCCATACACTGGTTCGGGCAATTGGTTCACGGATTTCTTCACGTCCCGCCTCAGGTCGAAGGCGTAGCCAAGATGGCAAACCGTGACCCTATCCCAGGCCAGACCCAGTCTCAGAAGTCCAAAGGCGGGAATCTGGCAATTCCACAGAGACCCTGCTCTGCTCTACATCCCGTCTGAGCTGATGTCACAGAAACACTGCCGCGAAGCCCACACAAACCGGGCGGGGGGGGTGGGGGTGGGGCCAGGAAGACGGGCACTACCCACGAAAGAGTGACGAATCCCTCCGAAGCCAAGGGCACCTGCCCTCAGGTCAGGAAGAAGATGCTTTCGACCTTGCATTGCCATACCTGGTCTGCCTGCCGAGGTTGCGCCTGGGGCACTTGACTCTCCACTTGTCCTCTCAACCCCATGGACTGTGCTGAAGCCCTCTGAAATTTCTGCGGAACCTGACACAACAGCGGAGAAAGGGTTTTACTTCGAGGCTGGCAGGATTCTGCATAGCACTCTTCCCTGGGAGGGCACAATGGAGTTTTCTACTACAAAAGCGTCCTGAAAGGACGCCTAGGATGTCTGCCGCTAGCTATCTCATACCAGTCTAATATCACATACAGCTCCGTCTTGAGAGCGACATGGGTCGTGCTCAGCGCCACCGAAGAGGTGCTAAGGGGTCTCTCCTGACTTGTCTGATTTCCCTGCGCTTGGCGCTCCTGTGCTAGGTTCCTTGGGCAAGTGATGTCTTGCTTACCTCCTCCGGTTGCTGCGGTCGGGCCGCCGGTTCCTCCTGAAAAGAGACAGCAGAGGAAACATTACCCTAGACAGAAATCAATTCATTTACTCTGACAGAAGCCCCACACAGCAGGCCGTATTATTGTTCTTCCCATGGGACCGACGGGGCTCACTGACGTCGTGCTCCAGGTCAGCCCGGGAGTGGGCAGCAGATCCAGGAGCCAAAGCCAGGCAGTCTCCCCCTGGACTTTCGACTCTAACGGTGCCTCTCGGAGCATCTGTGGGAAGGGCGCCATTCTCCACCACTTCCAATCGGCCTTATGTGGAGGTTCCGGCAAAGGCCCACAAAGGCAGAGACGTGACATTCTACACACACAGCAGACCCGAGGGATACAGAAGCTTTCACTCAACGGACAGAACATCCCCGTGGCAAACTGCTCCTCAGTCCTTACCACGGCACGCCCCGGGATCAAACCGTTCCGGGCGCCACCCCTTGGTGGACCAAACTTTGAGGAGCGCCACGCCAAGCCCCTGCACCTAGTATTGCCTGACAGCCAAAAGATGGAGCTGCAGACTGGGCGTCCTTGCCCAAGCATCCCGATCCGCACTTGTGGAAGCAGACACTGAATGGTCGTTGCCCTCACCCTGCAGTCAAGTCACTACTCTGATGGGGAGCCCCCAGTGTCTTCGTGTGGGCAGCTAGACCTTCGATCTTTTACCATCTTCCTGTCATGAGCTCTGGAACTGACGCCCAGCAAGTAGCTACAAGGTAAATAGTAAATCCGGAAGTCGGCCAGGGGAACACAAACGGAGGAAAAGAAAGTCGGGCCACAGACTCGTTAATAAATACATAAAGAGAAGTCCCAGGCTGTGTCTGACAGACAGGATTTCTCATGGTACCTGACGGACTTTTGATTCATCCTGAAAGCGATCAGACCACTGCGGGATTCGAAGCAGTGCAGTTGACAGGGGGACAAGCTCAATTTCTGGAAGGTCCCTGCCACGCACCGTGCACCAAGGGTCAATCGGTAGGGACGTGGCGAGTGACTGGACATGCTCTCAACCGGGATACGCATCCGGGGCTTCGGGCGCTTGTCCAGACACCTTGCTGGGGGCCCCTCTTCCCAAGCTTCTGATTGTCGGCAGGTGGGCCTGAACACTGCCATTTCTACAAAGTTCCCAGGACATGTGGATGCTGGTCTGGGAAACACTCTTTGAGCACCTCCGCCTTACAGGAAGACGACCCAGCCGAAGGACCGCACGCATGAGGTGGAAGACGTTGAACACCGGAGCGAGGCACAGGCAAATGGGACTCCCAGGAGAGGGTACCTCGACACCTATTTGAAATGACACACTGACAGCCTAAGGGGCACGAGTGAACTCAGGCTTGTTTGCTTTGACTCCCAGTCATTTATACTTGCAGGACGGCTCTGGGTTTTCTCCTGGAAACCAACACTCCTTGCAATGGAGTCCCTGATGCCCACGGAGAAGCGTTTTCTCCCTGGGGTTTCCGGCATGGGTGCTCTTAGGCACAGATCCACGCACCGTGGAGCCATTCCACAGGAGGCTACGGGTTCTGGGTCCTAATCCTGCCTCTTCCACTTTGGAGACCTCTCCTTACTTTCTTCTTCTGGGAATAAAGATACCCAAGTGCCATGGTGTCAATGTGATCTGAGTCCCAGGATTTCCCTTTGAGCATCATCCCCAAGGTGTAGCGTGCCACAGAAATATCATTGAGGACGGAATACTTTCACATACAGAAATGGGAGGGAAATGATTCCCCAAGCCATCGGCTGACTCAGCACTGACCCTGGACACCCCGTCGCGAGTGCTGTAAAAGTGCTCCTGACATGACATGGAGGACGACTGGTGCAATGAAGCTAGGGAAGCCACAGCCTCTGAATCATTTCTTTGTCCCGCCCGCTCGGAAGCCGGTGTCCCTTGTGCCATTGTCTTCGGTGTTAAGCAAGAAAACAGACCAACAGCGAGGACAAGCCCCACCCCCCACGCCCGAGAAACCCAAAAGCCTGCTGAAACACGGGATAGGTGCCATCACCTCTCAAGGCGACGGGTCAGACGTCTTTTAGTCTGGAAACTATCATCCTGAGCCGCGATGCCTGGCACCAGTGGTTAGGCGTGGGAGGGATCCTCTGTTCTGAACTCAACCTACCTGCTCCACGCCCAGGACCGGTCAAGGTGGGGCCCACTCCAGTGCTGCCTCCGCTGCCGGCGTTGAGGGTCGTGAAACCTGGATGTCCAGCACCACCTGAGGGAAACATAAAATGAACTTCTCATTTCAACGGTCCTTGGACTTTATCACCAATGGGGGATTGAACGATTCGGTCAGTTCCCGCCACAGAAAAGGCAGCCTGAATCCAGCGACTTTCTGTCCACAGTCCCCTAAGGTTGGATTCTACTCTAACATTCCTCCAACATTTTGTTGTCGTCCTTCCCATTTCCTGATTGGGGTTGTCGCTCCTTTCTTCCTAACGCTCCTGTGTTCTGCATCTCCAATTGGCTCACACTAGGTCCTCCTCTATTCGTCTCCAGGAGGTTGCTTTCAAAGAAACGCCACCTTCCGCCCCGATCACACTGTCCCTCAGGGATGCAAGTCACACTGATGAAATGTCGTGCCGTAGCTAATGACACCCTTCCACTTAAAACACTCAAGACAGCCAGCTATAGCATTCCCTAGTGGCACGTTTTCTCTAACCCTGGCCTAATTTTTTTCACACTGGAGCTTGATCTGACTGAGGTCTGTACTGGATACTATCCGAATCCTAGACGATATGGAAGAAAAGCAAAACGGAACCCATAGGACAGCCACTCCATCTATCCTGGACCAAAACAAGTTAAATGCAAGTCTTTTGGGATAGAGTTTGACCTCCGCGGGTGGGAAAAGGCCAGTCAATTCCTTGTTTGCCATGTTTTCTCAAAAGCCCTACTCTCATGTCACTTCCTTCCTCAAAACCCGAAGTTGCAGATAACTCTCAGTGACAGGCGTTGTGTTTTTTTTGTGTGTCTGTATGTGTGTGT
>NW_028273839.1:0-25137 GCF_024610735.1 Ursus americanus | reverse complement strand
TGATGGCTGAGTAACATTCCACTGTATATATTATACCATACCTTTATCCATTCATCTGTTGATGGACATCTTGGCTCTTTCCATAGTTTGGCTATTGTAAACATTGCTGTTATAAACACTGGGGTGCATGTGCCCCTTTGGATCATTACATTTGTATCTCTGGGGTAAATACTAGTAGTGCAACTGCTGGGTCGTGGGGTAGCTCTATTTTTAACTTCTTGAGGAATCTCCATACTGTCTTCCAGAGTGGCTATACCAGCTTACATCCCCACCAAGAATGTAAGAAGGTTCCCCTTTCTCCACATCCTCGCCAACATCTGTTGTATCCTGACTTGTTAATTTTAGCCATTCTGACTGGTGTAAGGTGATAGCTCATTGTGGTTTTGATTTGTGTTTCCCTGATGCCAACTGATGTTGAGCATTTTTTCATGTGTCTGTTGACCATTTGTATGTCTTCTTTGGAGAAACGTCTGTTCGTGTCTTCTGACCATTTCTTGACTGGATTATTTGTTGTTTTTGGATGTTGAGTCTGATAAGTTCTTTATAGATCTTGGGTACCAGCCCTTTATCTGATATGTCATTTGTAAATATCTTCTCCCATTCCATAGGTTGCCTTCTAGTTTTGTTGACTGTTTCCTTTGCTGTGAAGAAGTTTTTTGTCTTGATGAAGTCCCAATAATTCATTTTTGCTTTTCTTTCCCTTGCCTTTAGAGACATATCTAGCAAGAAATTGCTGCAGGTGAGGTCAAAGAGGTTGCTGCCTGTGTTCTCTAGGATTTTGATGGGTTCCTACCTCACATTTAACTCTTTCATCTATTTTGAGTTTATCTTTGCATATAGTGTAAGAAAATGGTCTAGCGTCATTGTTCTATTTTCCCACCATTTGTTGAAGAGACTGTCTTTTTTCCATTGGATATTCTTTCTTGCTTTGTTGAAGATTAGTTGACCAAAGAGTTGAGGGTCCATTTCTGGGTTCTCTATTCTGTTCCACTGATCTATGTGTCTGTTTTTGTGCCAGTACCATACTGTCTTGATGATTACAGCTTTGTAATATAGCTTGAAGTCCAGAATTGTGATGCCATCAGCTTTGGTTTTCTTTTTCAACACTCCTCTGGCTTTTTGGGGACTTTTCTGGTTCCATACAAATTTTAGGATTACTTTTTCCAGCTCTGTGAAAAATGTCTATGGTATGGGATTGCACTGAATGTGTAGACTGCTCTGGGTAGCACAGACATTTTAACAATAGTTATTCTTCCAACCCTTGAGCATGGAATGTTTTTCCACTTCTTTGTGTCTTCCTCAGTTTCTTTCAAGGTGTTCAGTAGTTTTTAGAGTACATATTCTTTACCTCTTTGGTTAGGTTTTTTCCAAGGTATCTTATGGTTTTTGGTGCAATTGTAAATGGATTGATTTCTTAATTTCTCTTTCTTCTGTCTCATTGTTAGTGTACAGAAATGCAACTGATTTCTGTGCATTGATTTTAAATCCTGCCATGTTGCTGAATTCCTGTATGAGTCCTAGTAATTTCGGGGTGGAGTCTTTTGGGTTTTCCACATAAAGTATCACATCATCTGCAAAGAGTGAGAGTTTGACTTTCTCTTTGCCAGTCTGAATGCCTTTTATCTTTGTTGTCTGATTGCTGAGGGTAGGAGTTCTAGTACTATGTTGAACAACAGTGGTGAGAGTGGGCATCGCTGTCATGTTCCTGATTTTAAAGGAAAAGATTTCAGTTTTTCCCCACTGAGAGCAATATTAGCTGTGGGCTTTTTGTAGATGGCTTTTATGATATTGAGGTATGTTCCCTCTATCCCTACAGTGTGAAGAGTTTTAATCAAGAAAGAATGTTGCTTTGCCAAATGCTTTTTCTGCATCTGTTAAGAGGATCATATGGTTCTTGTCCTTTCCTTTTTTAATGTGATGTATCACATTGATTGATTTGCAAATGTTGAAACACCCTTGCAGCCCAGGAATAGATACCACTTGGACATGGGGAATAATCCTTTTAATGTACTGTTGGATCCTACTGGCTAGTATCTTGGTGAGAATTTTGTCATCCATGTTCATCAGGGATATGGGTCTGTAATTCTCCTTTTTGGAGGGGGTCCTTGGTTTTGGGATCAAGGTAATGCTGGCCTCATAGAACGAGACTGGAAGTTTTCCTTCCATTTCTATTTTTTGAAACAGCTTCAGAAGAATAGATATTAGTTCTTCCTTAAATGTTTGGTAGAATTCCCCTGGAAAGCCATCCAGCCCCAGACTCTTATTTGTTGGGAGACCTCATTTTAATATAATTACTTCTTTTAAGACCCTATCTCCAAATTAAGTCATGTTCTGAGTTATTGGGGTCTGGAATTTTAGCATATGAATTTGAGGGAAGGTGTTCAATGTAATATATTAATCTACAATTCAGCCCATAACACCTAGCTATCACTAACCAAAAAAAGCCAGGGTAGCTCTATTAATAGCAGACTAAGTAAATTTCAGAGCTAAGAATGTTATCAGATATAAAAAAAAGAGCATTTCATAATGAAAAGGAAAAAATTGTTAAGATGACAAAAGAGTAATAAACCTTTATGCATCTAATAACAAAGTCTCAAAAGCAGGAAGCAAAAACTGAGAAGGAGGAACAGACACATCCACAATTATAACTGGACATTTCTACACCTCTCTCTTAAGAGTTGAGAGCACAGGGGCGCCTGGGTGGCTCAGTCATTAAGCGTCTGCCTTCGGCTCAGGGCGTGATCCCAGGGTCCTGGGATCGAGCCCCACATCCGGCTCCTCTGCTGGAGGAGGTATGGTATTCCAATTAATTGGAATTCCCACTCCCCCTGCTTGTGTTCCCTCTCTCGCTGGCTGTCCCTCTCTGTCAAATAAATAAATAAAATCTTTGAAAAAAAAGAGTTGAGAGCACAAGGAGACACAAAATCACTAAGAATACGGAAGACTTCAATAACACTATGAACCAAAGTGAACTAATTGACAATTATAAAACACAACCTAACAGAGCAATACACAGTATCTTTTCAAGTGCATACCAAATATAAAACTAGATCATATCTAGGGCAAAAATAAGTCTCAGCTTAAATGGATTCAAGTAACAAAAATCTCTGGCAAATCCATAGCTAAACAACCCACTTTTATATAACCTATGTGTCAAAGAGAAACTCTAAAGTAAATAAGTACTTTCAAATGAGTAAAAATAAAAACAGCATATAAAATCTGTGCAAAGGCACTAAATCAGTACTTGGGGAGAAATTTATAGCAGTAAATGCCTGTATTAAAAAAGAAGAAATATCTCAAATAAATGACCTCAACTAGAAAAATAAAGGAAAATAAAACAAAAGAATTTAAAAATATTTGGCACATTTTCAAATATGTGATTTATAACATACAAACTGAATCATTGTTAAAAACTAATGTACCACTCAGTATCAGAAATTATTTCTTCCTAGGATTTTTTTTTCCATCAGGACCTCAAGGTATTGTGTTAATTATACTTTAAATTGTACAGACTATTATTTTCAAACTAAAATATATAGAAAAATGACTAAAATATACCAACATATGCATGCTATCATTGTTAATTGGAATTCTACATGATCAGTGTTTTACTTTGCATCTTTATTTTACAAATATTCTCAAGTGAACATGCATTGCTTTATAATAGGAAATCTATTTTAATAGGGTCATATAATTTTCTAAATTCCATATAATCACCATTATGTAACATTTCTAGGAAAACTACCAAGCATTAACTAATACCAGCTATCTCCAGGAGTTGAAAAATATGGAAGATGATTTTCTTCTTTAAACTTTTCTATATTTTTCACACTTTTATAATATTATATAAATGTTTAAGCAGATAATTTTCTTTTGAAATCTTTAAAAAATATATATTAAAATCTAACAACAATAAAATTTTGCTACAGAAATTAATCTGTAGAATCAATTTTAGAATGATAATACATTTTAAGTTTTCTCTTATGAAGACTAAATATTCTTTAGCAAGAACTTATGCCTTAGTTTAAGCACCCAATTATTGATAATACCTAACTCCTTGATTCCAAAACCAAAAAAAATTAAAAATTAAAAAAATAAAAAATAAATAAAAATAAAAATTCTCTAATTGTATCGAATGGCTGAACGAAAATCCAAAAGCTTAGTTTAATCTTTTTTAAGGTTTTATTTATTTATTTTATTATTTTAGAGAGGGAGAGAGCAAGTGAGCATGCATGCTCAAATGGGGGAGGGGCAGAGAGAAGGAAGAGAATCTCAAGCATAATCTGCCTTGAGTGAGGACCTAGCTGCAGGACTCAATCTCAGGACCCCGAGACCATGACCTGAGCCGAAACCAAGAGTCAGAGGCTTAACCAACTGAGCCACAAAGGTGCCCCCAAAAAGCTTAGTTTAATCTAACACGTTATAGCTTCAGAATAAGAATGTAAATGCAGGGATTCTTTTCTATAAAAACAAAACCTCTTCCATCGCTATGCAGTTTGAATTTTAAAAAATAATTGCCTTTCTTTCCACTTTTAACTTTGACTTAAATATTCTGTTAATGTAAATACAGAACATTTTTGCAGTATCAATTTATAAATTAATATTATTAATAAAATCAATACTTTATACAGAAGATTAAAAAACCAAACTTAAAATTATTAAAGGTATAAAAAAACACATTTATTTGGAAAGATGTTAGAAGCCAATATTATTCAACATGGCAACAGATTTGGATAATATAGACTAAAAATTCCCAAAACCATATACATATTACTGTACATATGCATATACTACAACACACACACATATAAAATATGTAACTATAATGACTAGTTCTTTCTTACATCTTTAGAAAATTAAACCATAAACATTTGGCATAAGCACAAGTGGTTTTAGTTCTTGACCCTGAAAAGTATTGTCAACACTGGCCTCATTTATCAGAAGTGTGTTCTACGCTCTGAAATTGGAACTCAACCACAAGGAAAAATTTGGAAGAAACTCAAACACTTGGAGACTAAGAACCATCCTGCTCAGGAATGACTCGATAAACCAGGAAATCAAAAATCAAATTAAACAATTTATGGAGACCAATGAGAATGAAAACACAACAGTCCAAAACCTATGGGATACTGCAAAGGCAGTCCTAAGGGGGAAATACATAGCCATCCAAGCCTCACTCAAAAGAATAGAAAAATCTAAAATGCACTTTTTATATTCTCACCTCAAGAAGCTGGAACAGCAACAGAGGGACAGGCCTAATCCACGCACGAGGAAGCAGTTGACCAAAATTAGAGCTGAAATCAATCAAGCAGAAACCAGAAGTACAGTAGAGCAGATCAACAGGACTAGAAGCTGGTTCTTTGAGAGAATCAATAAAATTGACAGACCACTGGCAAGACTTATCCAAAAGAAAAGAGAAAGGACCCAGATTATTAAAATTATGAATGAAAAAGGAGAGGTCACGACGAGCACCATTGAAATTGGAAGGATTATTAGAAATTTTTATCAACAGCTATATGCCAATAAACTAAGCAATCTGGAAGAGATGGAATCCTTCCTGGAAACCTATAAACTACCAAGATTGAAACCGGAAGAAATTGAATCCTTAAACAGGCCAATTAATTATGAAGAAATTGAGTCAGTGATAAACAACCTTCCAAATAACAAAACTCCAGGCCCGGACGGTTTTCCTGGGGAATTCTACCAAACATTCAAAGAAGAAATAATACCTATTCTCCTAAAGCTATTTCAAAAAATAGAAACAGAAGGAAAGCTACCAAACTCATTCTATGAGGCCAATATTACCTTGATCCCCAAACCAGGCAAAGACCCCATCAAAAAGGAGAATTACAGACCGATTTCCCTAATGAATATGGACGCCAAAATCCTCAACAAGATACTTGCTAATAGAATCCAACAGTACATTAAAAGGATTATCCATCACGATCAAGTGGGATTCATACCTGGGATGCAAGCGTGGTTCAATATTCACAAATCAATCAGCGTGATACATCATATCAACAAGAAAAGACTCAGGAACCATATGATCCTCTCAATCGATGCCGAAAAAGCATTTGACAAAATACAGCATCCTTTCCTGATTAAAACCCTTCAGAGTGTAGGAATAGAAGGTACATTTCTCAATCTCATAAAAGCCATCTATGAAAAGCCTACTGCAAATATTATTCTCAATGGAGAAAAGCTGGAAGCCTTTCCCTTAAGATCAGGAACTCGACAAGGATGCCCACTCTCGCCACTATTATTCAACATAGTACTAGAAGTCCTTGCAACAGCAATCAGACAACAAAAAGGGATCAAAGGTATTCAAATTGGCAAAGAAGAAGTCAAAATGTCTCTCTTTGCAGATGACATGATACTCTATATGGAAAACCCAAAAGAAGCCACTCCCAAACTATTAGAAGTTATAGAGCAATTCAGTAACGTGGCAGGATACAAAATAAATGCTCAGAAATCAGTAGCATTTCTATACACGAATAACGAGACCGAAGAAAGAGAAATTAGGGAATCCATCCCATTTACAATAGCACCAAAAACCATACGTTACCTTGGAATTAACTTAACCAGAGACGTAAAGGACCTATATTCTAGAAACTATAAATCACTCTTAAAAGACATTGAGGAAGACATAAAAAGATGGAAAGATATTCCATGCTCATGGATCGGAAGAATTAACATAGTTAAAATGTCCATGCTACCCAGAGCAATCTACACTTTCAATGCTATCCCGATCAAAATACCAAGGACATTTTTCAAAGAACTGGAAACAAACAGTCCTTAAATTTGTATGGAAACAGAAAAGGCCCCGAATCTCCAAGGAACTGTTGAAAAGGAAAAACAAAGCTGGGGGCATCACAATGCCGGATTTCGAGCTGTACTACAAAGCTGTGATCACAAAGACAGCATGGTACTGGCACAAAAACAGACACATAGACCAATGGAACAGAATAGAGAGCCCAGAAATGGACCCTTGGCTCTTTGGGCAACTAATATTTGATAAAGCAGGAAAAAACATCCGGTGGGAAAAAGACAGTCTCTTCAATAAATGGTGCTGGGAAAATTGGACAGCTACATGCAAGAGAATGAAACTTGACCACTATCTCACACCATACACAAAAACAAACTCCAAATGGATGAAAGACCTCGATGTGAGACAGGAATCCATCAAAATTCTAGAGGAGAACATAGGCAACAACCTCTACGACATCGGCCAAAGCAACCTTTTTCATGACACATCCCCAAAGGCAAGAGAAACAAAAGATAAAATGAATTTATGGGACTTCATCAAGATTAAAAGTTTCTGCACAGCCAAGGAAACAGTCAGAAAAACTAAGAGGCAGCCCACGGAATGGGAGAAGATATTTGCAAATGACACTACAGATAAAGGACTGGTATCCAAGATCTACAAAGAACTTCTCAAACTCAATACACGAGAAACAAATAAACAAATCAAAAAATGGGCAGAAGATATGAACAGACACTTTTCCAATGAAGACATACAAATGGCTAACAGACACATGAAAAAATGTTCAAAATCATTAGCCATCAAGGAAATTCAAATCAAAACCACACTGAGATACCACCTTACGCCAGTTAGAATGGCAAAAATAGACAAGGCAAGAAACAACAATTGTTGGAGAGGATGTGGAGAAAGGGGATCCCTCCTACATTGTTGGTGGGAATGCAAGTTGGTACAGCCACTCTGGAAAACAGTGTGGAGGTCCCTTAAAAAGTTAAAAATTGAGCTACCCTATGATCCAGCCATTGCACTACTGGGTATTTACCCCAAAGATACAGACGTAGTGAAGAGAAGGGCCATATGCACCCCAATGTTCATAGCAGCAATGTCCACAATAGCTAAATTGTGGAAGGAGCCGAGATGCCCTTCAACAGATGACTGGATTAAGAAGTTGTGGTCCATATATACAATGGAATATTACTCAGCTATCAGAAAGAACGAGTTCTCAACATTTGCTACAACATGGACAGCACTGGAGGAGATAATGCTAAGTGAAATAAGTCAAGCAGAGAAAGACAACTATCATATGATTTCTCTCATCTATGGAACATAAGAACTAGGATGATCGGTAGGGGAAGAAAGGGATAAAGAAAGGGGGGGTAATCAGAAGGGGGAATGAAACATGAGAGACTATGGACTATGAGAAACAAACTGAGGACTTCAGAGGGGAGGGGGGTGGGGGAATGGGATAGACCGGTGATGGGTAGTAAGGAGGGCACGTATTGCATGGTGCACTGGGTGTTATACACAACTAATGAATCATCGAGCCTTACATCGGAAACCGGGGATGTACTGTATGGTGACTAACATAATATAATAAAAAATCATTAAAAAAAAAAAAAAGAAGTGTGTTCTAGTTGTCACTCTGTAACAAATCACTCTAGAACCCAGTAGCTTAAAACGATACAGCATTGTCTTCCAAGGCTCTGTTGTGGTTGACTGAGTTCATCCAGGCAGGTCTCACCAGAGTTTCTGATGCCTTCGTAATAAGATGATGGTTGAGACTAGAGTCATCTGAAGATTTCACTGGGTATTGCCAAGATGGCTTCTTCACTTAAATGTCTGCTGCGGGGATGGCAGGGATAGTTCCATATTGGTTGTCCATTTCTCTCTCACCACATAGCTTCTCAAATTGCTCAGCGTGCTACCTCACAAGTATCTATAGATAGAAACTTACTTGTTAGCTACCTTCCTCCAGAATGAGCATTTCAAGAAAGGGAAAAACAGTAAGCTAATGCCAATTAAGTGCTGGGTCCACAATAGCAAAAGGGTCACTTCGGGCATACTCTGTTGATAAAACCAGTCTCAGGAGTCAGAGGGCAGGAAAATTAGCCTCATCTCTTCACTGGGGGCATAGCATGTGCATGGAAGAGGGAAGAATTTGCAGGAAACACCTAAGAAAACTCAATACTGCAGATCTTCTTCTTGAATTGACTATAAAAATAAGGTAACTTGGAATCATAATATTAAAAATGGCAAGAGAAGCATTCTGGCTTGATTTCCAAGTCTCCAGTGTGAATTTCTAAAACAACCAAGAAGGACCCATATACAAAAATACATTTCCCCTGGTGTGGTCTTCCATAATGCTGAAAAATGCTCGATGTTTTCATTTATTTTTAATACAGACATTTCATACTCCTCTTCTTTGGATGATCACTTTTAATCATATCAACCTATCTTTGTCTTACAGTATTATTTCAGAGTTTGTTATTTTGCCTATATACCTTTTTTAAATTTAACTTTTATGTTGAAGTAATTGTAGATTCATGTGCAGTCATAAGAAATAATAAAGATTACTGTTGTATCATTTACCCAATTACCTCCAATAGTAACTGCTTATATAACTAGTACAATATCACAACCAGGATATTGACACTGATAATACAGACAAAATACATAATATTTTCATCACCACAGGAATCCTTCATGTTGTTCTTTTATTGTCACATCCACTTCCTTCCTAACCCTACCTCCTCCTTAATCCCTCACCATTTTAAAAATTGTGTCAGTTCAAAAATGTTATAGAAATTGAATCATAATTTTCAGGATCAGATTTTTTTCACTCAGCACAATTCCCAGGACATTTAGTCAAGCTGTGTGTATCAATACTTTGTTTTTATTGCTGACTAGATCCCATTGGTAGATGGTGGTAGAGAGTTTCTTTAATTCTTATCTGATTTTGTCTAGTCCCATCAATGTTGAGTCCCATCAATGTTGAAGTCCCCAACTGTAACTGTGAATTTGTCTATTTCTCCTTTCAATTCCACCACTTCTGCTTCACATATTGTTTAGTTCTGTTACTTGGTGCATACACACTTAGGATTGCTATGCACCCTTAGTGGGCTGACTTTTATCATTATATAATATCTCTCTGCTAATTTTCTTTGCTCTTAAGTCTACTTTATCTGATATTAATAATCATTGTTACTTTCCTCAATTAGTGTTTGGGTATATACCTTTCTCCATCCTTTTACTTTCAACTTCCCTGTATCCTCATATTTGAAGTGGGTTTCTTTCAGACAGCATAAAGTTATGTTATGTTTTGTTTTTTTTTTTAATCCACTCTCCCTCCTGATTTGTCTTTAAATCAATATATTTAAACACTTTACATTTAATGTAATTACCAATATGTTAGGGCTTAAATTAGCCATTTTATTCCTGTTCTATTTTACTGTTTGTTTCTCTGCTTTTTTTTCCCTGATTACTTCTGGATAATTTAAACATTTTTAAGGATTCCATTTTGTTTAGTAAATAGTGTTTTTGAGCGTGTCACCTTGTATAGCTTTCCTAATGGGTGCTCTAGGTATTACGTTATATACACACATGTATCACAGTTCATAGGTGTCATTATCATTTCACCAGTTCATATGAACAATAGAAAACCTGCTTCCTTTATGTTCCCTTTACTTCCCTCTTCTGTCATTCTAACTGACCTTCACCTATAGGTGAGCCCCTGTTTTTCTCTTGCTGCTTTCAAGCTTTTTCTTTGTGTTAAGTTTTCAGAAATTTATGATGTGTCTTGGTATAGATTTATTTGAGTTATTGTTTGGGGTTTCCTTAGTTCTTTGAAACTGTAGGTTTATGTCTCTTGCCCAATTCAGAAACTTTTCAGCAATTATTTCTTCAAGTACTTTTTAAAGCTTGGTCTCTTCTCCTTTTCTGGGACTCCAAATTATGATTTTTTTTTCTTATGGTTGCTAATGTCCTCAAAGGTCTGTTCTATTGTTCAGTCTATTTTCCCTCTGTCTTTCAAGACTGGGTCACTTTTATTTTTCTGTCACTCAGTTAATTCATTCTTTCCTCTTCCCCTCCATTATTGCATTGAGCCCAACCACTGAGCTTTCCCTTTTCAAAAAATTTTATTGATTTTTTTATTTTAATTACAATATATTTAACACACAATGTGGTATTAGTTTTAGGTGTATGATATAGTGATTCAACAATTTGATACATTACTCAGTGCTCATCATGATGAGTGTACTCTAATCCCCATCACTTATTTCAATCATTCCCCTACCCATTCCCCATCTGGTGGTTTGTTCTCTATAGATAAAAGCTGTATCTTGGTTTGTCTCCCTCTCTTTTTATTTTTTCTTTTGTTCATTTGTTTTGTTTCATAAATTCCACATTTCCATGTTGTTACAAAGAGCAATATTTCATTCTTTGATATGGCTGAATATTCTATCATATATAAATAATGTATATATGTATAATGGATATAATATATATAATATATTCTATTATTAATGTATATATGTATAATGGAATATTTATATATATATATATATATATATATATATATATATATATATATATTTGTGTATACACACACACACATACCACTTCTTTATACATTCATCTATTGATAGACACTTTGGCTGCTTCCATAGTTTGGCTACTATAAATAATATTGCAATAAACATAGGAGTGCATATATCCTTTTTAGTTACTATTTTTGCATTTTGGGGGTAAATACCCAGTAGTGCAATTCCTGGAAGGTAGGATACTTCTATTTTTAACTATTTAAGGAAACTCCATACTGTTTTCCATGATGGCTGTACCCATTTGCATTCCCACCAACAGTGCACAAGGGCTGCTCTTTCTCCACATCCTCACCAACACTCGTTTCTTGCGGTTTTGATTGTAGCCATTCTGACAGGTGTGAGGTGATGTTTCACTGCAGTTTTGATTCGCTTTCCCTGATGATGAGTGATGTGGAGCATCTTTTCATGTGTCTTGTTGGCCATCTATATGTCTTCCTTGGAGAAATGTCTGTTTATGCCTTCTGCCCATTTTTAAATTGGATTATTTATTTTTTGGGTTTGAGTTTTAGAAGTTCTTTTTTGGATACTAACCCTTCATTGGATATGTCAGATACAAGAAACTTCTCTCATTCTACAGGCTTTTAGTTTTGTTGATTTCCATCATTGTGCAGAAGCTTTCTGTTTTGAAGCAGTCCAATAGTTTATTTCTGCTTTAGTTTCTCTTGCCTCAGGAGACATATCTAGAAAAATGCTGCTATGGCTAATGTCAGAGAAATTACTGTCTGTGCTCTCTTCCAGAATTTTTATGATTGAGGTTTCACATTTAGGTCTTTAATCCATTTTGATTTTATTTTTATGTCTGCTGTAAGGAATTGTCCCGTTCCATTCTTGTCCATGTTGCTGTCTAGTTTTCCCAACATTTGTTGACGAGACTGTCTTTTACCCATTATATACTCTCTCCTGCTTTGTCAAAAATTAATTGAGCATATAACTGATGGTTTATTTCTGGGCTTTCTATCCTATTCCATTCATCTATGTGCTTATTTTTGTACCAGTACCATACTGTTTTGACTACTACAGCTTTGAAGTATAACTTGAAATCGGGAAGTATAATTCCTGCAGGTTTGTTTTTCTTTTTCAAGATTGTTTTGGCTATTTAGGTCTTCTATGGTTCCATACAGATTTTAGGAATATTTGTTCTAGTCCTGTGAAAAATGCTGTTGGCATTTTGATAAAGATCACATTACATCTGTAGATTAATTTGGTTAGTATGGATATTTTAACAATATTTGTTCTTCCAATCAATGAGCATGGAGTATCTTTCTATGTGTTTGTGTCATCTTCAATTTCTTTCACCAATATTTTATAGTTTTCAGAGGACAGGTCCTACACCTCCTTGATAAAGTTCATTCCTATGTATTTTATTATTTTTGGTGCAGTTATAAATGAGGTTGCTTTCTTAATTTCTCTTTCTGCTTCTTCATTATCAGTATATAGAAGCGTAATGGATTTCTGTATATTGATTTTGTATCTTGGGACCTTACTGAATTCATTTTACATTCCTAGTAGTTTTTTGGTGGCATCATTAGGATTTTCTGTATATAGTATCATGTCATCTGCAAATAGGGGAAGTTTTACTTCTTCCTTACCAATTTGGATGTTTTTCATTTCTTTTTCTTGTCTGATTGCTGTAGCTAAGACTTCTGATATTATGCTGAATAAAAATGGTGAGAGTGGATACCCTTGTCTTGTTCCTAAACTTAGAGGGACAGCTCTGAGTTTTTCACCATTGAGAATGTTAGCTGTGGATTTTTCATATATGGTCTTCATTATGTTGAGGTGTGTGCCCTCTAAACCTACTTTGTTGAAAGTTTTTATCATGAATGGATGTCGTACTTTGTTAAATGCTTTTCCTGCATCTATTGAAATGATGATATGGTTCTTAACCTTTCTCTTGTTGATATGATGTATCAAGTTGATTGATTTGTGAATTCTGAACCACCGTTGTATCCTGGGAATAAATCCCACTTGATCATGATGAATGACTTTTTCAAGTATTATTGGATTTGGTTTCCTAATATTTTCTTGAGGATGTTTACATCTATGTTCATCAGATATATTGGTCTGTAGTTCCTTTCTTTGTGGTATTTTTATTTGGTTTTGGTATTAGGGTCATGCTGGCTTAACAGAATGAATTTGGAAGATTTCTTTTTATTTTTTGGAATAGTTTGAGAAGAATAGGTATTAATTCTTTGAATGTTTGGTAGAATTCAACTGTGAAGCTCTCTGGTCCTGGACTTTTGTTTGTTGGCAAGTTTTTTTTTTTTTTTAAAGATTTTATTTATTTATTTGACAGAGAGAGACAGCCAGCGAGAGAGGGAACACAAGCAGGGGGAGTGGGAGAGGAAGAAGCAGGCTCCCAGCGGAAGAGCCTGATGCGGGGCTTGATCCCAGAATGCCGGGATCACGCCATGAGCCAAAGGCAGATGCTTAACGACTGAGCCACCCAGGTGCCCCTGTTGGCAGTTTTTTGATTACTGATTCAATTTCATTGGCGGTAATCAGTCTGTTCAAATTTTCTTTTTCTTCCTGATTCAATTTTGGGAGGTTATATGTCTGGGAATTTATCCATTTCTTCTAGGTTGTCCAATTTGTTGGCATATAATTCTTCATAAAATTCTCTTTTAATCCTCTGTAAGGTGTGTGGTCATGGTTGTTATTCCTCCTCTGCCATTTCTGATTTTATTTGAGTCCTCTCTCTCTCTCTCTCTCTTTTTTTTTTTTTTTTTTTTTTTTGATGAGTCTGGCTAGACATTTATCAGTTTTGTTGATGTTTCAAAGAACCAGTTACTGGTTTCACAGATCTGATCTGTTTTATTGTTTTTTGTTTTGTTTTGTTTTCCTATGCTTTTTTAGTTTCTCTCTCATTTATTTCTTCTCTAGTCTTTATTAATTTCTTCCTACTACTGGTTTTAGGGTTTTGTTTGTTCTTCTTTTTCTAGCTCTTATAAGGTTAAGTTGTTTATTTGAGATTTTGCTTGCTTTTTTGAGGTAGGACCGTATTGCCATAAACTCCCCTCTCAGAACAGCTCCAAGCCATCTCCACTGACACCATGGTGGGGATGGCCCTGTTAGCGCTGGGTAATGGTATAAGTTTAACTCACTTTGAAACCTCTTCTGATGCCACCTGAGTGGGGTCACCTTTATATTGCTGGGTTTTGTGGATATCCAGTTTTACTATCTGAACTCTCCACTGATACTACTGGAGAGCCTCACTACTGGCCATCAGGAATGAATATTCCATATCCCTTCTTGGTGGGCTATTGGATGCTTCCTTAAAGGCTCATGAGACTACAGGTCTAGGCTCCCACCTGGCCTTTACTAGCATGGGGTTGAGGGGGATGAGGCTGAACTTTTTCTATGGCTTTCACTGGAGTAGAGCATATCTTATCTAAAACTTTGTCTTTCTAGGCTATCCTTTTCACGGGCCTTTGGCTAGAAGAACAGGCTTTTGTTGGATCACTTTTTAATTTTTTCGTCTGCACCCACTGGCATTTTCAATTTGTCAACTCCTTCTGTTCCAGGTCTGGGAATATATGATGCAAAAGAAAACAGAGAACTCATCCTGGATCTCAAGTTCCCCAGCCAGTCTTCCTTCCTCTCACCTTTCAGTGTCTTACAGTTTTGTTTGTTTGTTTGTTTTTTAATATATGATGTTCAGAATTTTCAGTTGTACATAGAGGTAAGCACTATGTCTAGTCCATATTCCCAAAGCAAAATGTTTTAAAAAATATTTCTTTATTTACTTTTTCATCCTCTAATTTCTATTAAAAACTCTTCAGTTGCTGTGTCTTTTACTTATTCTCTTTTGGTGACTAATAAGGAGATGGCTAATGATAATACATTTTAACAATTAATAATAAATAGTAATTCCCAATACATTTCAGAACAACCTATGTCTTATGCCTTGAGAATATCCTACAACAAAAATATGTACTAAAACTTATATCAGTCTGGTGTCACTCATTGATTTTATTCAGGTAAACTGTAAAATCTGGATCCACATTGAGCTTCTGGAGTAAAGGGATAATATGATACTGAAATTCCTTAATGTTTTAACAAATCAATATTCGATTACATTGTATATATGAAGGTTCATTATACTGTATCTGTGTGATAGAAAATTTCCATAGTAAGAAAAAATTCTGTCAAAAGAAAATGAACAGAGATGTTCCTTTGACTAATACCTGTAAATCCAATACCAAAGAAGCTTATTGTCTACAGAAAATTTCAGTGAACTCTGTCACAACATCAGGCAACAATCCAACTTTTCATTGTTATAATTTCTCTTCATTGCCTCTCAAATTTTTTGCATTTAAAATGTTTTCTACTCATGTTTTACTCAATGTGTTTGCTATTGGAGAATAGAATAAAAAACAGGAAATTTCCTACTTAAAATACATGATATAAAGCTCTCTACAACATAAAATTAACTGAGGGTGCATTAGATAGTTTTTCCTTCCTATTTTTCTATCAAATTCATTTCCATTCATTTCAATATAGTGTTAAAACTTTTTTCCGGAACAGAGAACACTGACTTAAAAGTATATAAAGCTGCCATTAACCCAAGGTTTTCTTCTATTTTACTTTTACTGATTACTTTTTTTTTCTGTAACATTGTTAGGTTTTAGGGTCTTTAGTTATGCAAGAGCTGGCAGTTCCAGCATTTGTTGAATGGTCACTATCTTCTAGGTTCAAAGCTTTATAAATATATCATCTAATTTAGTCTTCAGAATATTACCTTTATTTCAAAAATGAGGAAATAGAGTTAAAGAAGTTACATAACTTGTTTGACACAAGAAAACTAATCAGTGAATAAGCTGGGAAATTGCTAGGCAGTTTCCACAAAGGCACTCAATAAAAATAATCTGCATAAACAAATAAATGAATCAAGCCTGCTAACCCAAAAGTTACATGCTGTCCTTCAATCCTTTTTGAGAGCTGAATTACAAGGTATTTTGATAGCATCAACAGAGCCATAACAAAATGAATAGAAATGGTAAATAGACAATGAAATACACAAAGTCCTGGACTGGATATTTTCCCTAGTACTATCCATCCACTCCAATTCTACGCCGAGATACATCTGCACCAAGGTATAGCCCTTCCCCTTTTCCAACTTGTTCAAGGAAAATGAGATTTTTCTTAATGCATTGCCAGAAGTGAACAAAGGGCAGGAAGACATTTTAGAATCACATTTTCCATCTCCCACAGATCAGTTCAATGTCACTAAACACATGTTCTCCGACAGAATTTTAAAAGTGACCTTAAAAATTATCTTTAACACAAACTTTTTTTTCTTTTAAAGTTACAAAGATGCAGCCTAAAGAGAGTTGGTTATGAGCTTAAGGTTAGCATGTAGCCAAAGCCATAGCAATAGACTTCTCAATCTCAAGGAGGTGATCTTTGCACAATACCACATCACCTTCACAAATTAAAAAAATCTGGGAAAGTGAACTTTAGAGGTCAAAAATTCTATACATGCAAGGCTTCCTTGTCTTTGGTGTCTGAATAAGAAAAGCAAGTTTGCACTTACATAATCATCTTCTTTCTCTTTAATATAGGTACCACTCAGCTTAGAGCTAAATTTGAATAATTATAGCTAACAAACCGAGACCAGGGAGTGAGTTATGTGACAATTCAGAAAACAATTGTTTTAAAAATAAATTTAATATTCTTATTATTACTACTTAGAATCCAAAGGCTTAAGTAGTTGAAGAATTAAATGTGTACTACCTTTCATTTCGCACAAGCACACATATAAATACTACGTGACTGCAAGGAAATCGCTAATGTTAGAAGAAACTTTCAGAGTTTAAGTGAAATAAAGAAAGGCCCTAATTTAGGATCTTTCCAGTGATACTTAATATGGCAGAGATGACATTAAAACTTCCCAGAAACTATGTCACTGCTCCAACTGAATGTTTAAACTATGTGGTTTTGCATAAAGAGGGAACAGAAGAAATAACAATTTTATGTATTTTATCAGTTGTAATAGGATTTCAACATTCTCCATCAAACTCTTGAATCCAGGTCAAAAAGATGCTCAAGACTTATTATAATATCTACATACTTAACATACAGTTGATATATGATAAATTTTATTTATATGAAATGACTCATCAGGAAACAACTACTTCTTAAAATAACAAGTGATTCAGATATAGGAGTACTGAAATAAAATATAAAATTTCAATATATAATTTAACAGTAAGTAAATATGTATTTTAAATTATGACTATCCAAAAAAGTAAGAAATTTTAATAAATAATTTCCCTATGGCCCAATTATTCCTATCTTATAAACATGAAGGAATGATATTCCAAATAATCTTCATAACATAAATAACAAAAGCCTCTATATATTTGGAAATATGATGTACTCTTCTGAACTTTAAAAAGGAGTACACTCCAGGGTGCCTGGGTGGCTCAGCTGTTAACTGCCTTCGGCTCAGGTCATGATCCCAGGGTCCTGGGATAGAGCCCTGCATCGGGCTCCTTGCTCGGGGGGGAAGCCTGCTTCTCCCTCTCCCACTCCCTCTGCTTGTGTTCCCTCTCTCACTGTCTCTCTGGCAAATAAATAAATAAATAATCTTTAAGAAAAATAAAAAAATAAAAATTAAAAACTAGTACACTCCAATCAATATGTGTGTTTAAATTCCACTGCACTTGCTTCTCTGATCAAAGAAGCATAGTAAGAAATTCTGTCCTTCAGAGTCGTACTGTCTACTTGAAGAGTTACACTAACAATACAAAATAACTAAAATCTGTGCCTCAGAGTCCTAGTGAAAAAGGGATTCAAAGGAGGAGGAGACACTAAGAGAATCAGAATGGGAAGGGGTGCCTTCTCAGAGGAGGAAGCCTTGAAAAGTGCTTTTGGGGGATGAGATGACAGGGCCAGATGAGACAATGGGCTTCTTCCCTGGGTCTAGATACAGCTGCAGTTTTGAGAAGTACTGAGAAAGGCAACCTGACTACAGGACACTTACTCTCCTACAGTAGGCATATATGAACATAGATAGTTCTGGCTATTAGGGTATTTAGATTTAATTTTGTAAAAATAAAACAAAACCAAAAGCCATCTATTAAATGTGTAAAATAGTACATGAAAAAGCACAAATGCAGATAATACAAGAGGTGAAATAGAGAGAATGAAGCATAATCACATGAGTATGTTTGTGTTTGCTAACAGAAATAAAAGTGATAAATATTTATGGAGGCTGCCTCTTATTTTATAAAATCTGTCCATAAAAGAAGAAAACCATGAATTTAATTATGGAAAACAATTATTGAAAATAGTATGAGAAAACTGCTTTGTCTGGAGGGCTTGGAAAAAGTTATACCAGACTATTTCTACGCCAAAGAAAAATTAATACAGAATATCCCTTCATGAGAATTCAAATGTCTGTCCAGTGGCAAATTACCAGGAGAAAGCTTTTCATTTTACTCTCAGTTCCAGGAGAACAAGAAACAAGAAGTCTAGTTAGACACCCTCCACATGAGTACCTTTGGGCAATGAATTAAACAGGTGAACTATATAAAATGAACATATTATTGTAAAAAAAAAAACTAACCTTTTAAAAATGGAATCTTTAAGTTTATATTAAATTCTCTGAAATATTAAAAACAGAGAGTGGACAAACTTAATTTTCAACTCCCCAGTTATTTTTAGACAAGGAAAATGAGAAGTATATATATTCTCAGAAAACAAAATTTAGAACCTCAGTTTCCACAGGTGTTTTGAGAACTTAAATGAAAATGGAGTAGTCTTGGGATGCCTGGGTGGTTCAGGCGGTTGAGTGTGCCTTTGGCTCAGATCATGATCCCAGGGTCCTGGGACTGAGCCCCACATCAGGCTCCCTGCTCAGTTGGGAGCCTGCTTCTCCCTCTCCCTCTGCTCCTCCCCCTCTTGTGCTCTCTCTATCTCTCTCAAATAAATAAAATATTTTTTAAAAATGGAAAAGAAAATGGAGCAGTCTTGAACATGAAGTCAATTTTTTAAATTTAAATTTAATTTTTAAATTACAAATGTGTGTTTATTTTTATTTAATTGGGGAGGGGTAGTTAATAATTACAAAAATGTCCTTTTAATTATAATCTTGAGATCCTGATGCTTTAAAATTGAAGCAAATATTGACCTATAAAGTCTCCCTCAAAATAAAATAATTTTGTTAGTTAAGTATTTGACCTTACAAGGAACTCAAAATTAAGAGGTAGGGAAGGATGAATAGCTAACACAGAGAGTGAGAGAGGAGATAGGGGAGTGGGGGACGAGTGAGAGAAGAGGTGAGAAAAAGAGGGAAGGGAGGAGGGAGAGAGAGAGGGAAGGAGAAGGAAAAATCTCTTTTTATAAGTCAATATGCAGAAATCTTTCAGTTCTTACAGGATAAAATAAATGCTAGAGAACCACAATTTTATTTCTAAAGGCATGCCACATATACCACCCCTCAAACATGGATGACAGTAAATTAGCAAGAACAAAATTGCTCAGTATTATACCTGGTATTCTACATCAGGAATGAGAACAGTTACATGAAGTATCAAACAGTCTTGTCATAGCCAGCCACACCTTAATAAGATACAGTAGCCAACTAATTAATAGTAAAAATGAATGTTTTCCAGGACAAGTGTCTTCCTGAGGATGTTGTGATGTTCTTGACTGGTTAAGAAGAAACATTTAACTATGCACAAAATGTTCCAATAAAATCTACCCAGACTGTGAGTTCCCTCAATCTTTGCAGAGCTGTGTTGCAAATTACAGTATGGGATGAGAACGTGTGTAGATAAATATAGAGAGAATGTGTGTATGTTGGTGTGTCTGTATTTGACCCTGAGAGAAAGTGGATAGTCATGTCATGTAAGTTTATTATCTCGATTTCCAGGCAGACCTCTATGTGTGATTGTCTGTTGAGCTTCAGGAATGGGTATCATACATAGATTCAACAGTACAATACCAGTGCTGGAAAAGATGTCAGAAAAACTTGTAATTTATCCTCCTAGTTGCAGGCAGTTTTGCTCTTAATTTAACAAAAAAAAAAAAAACAAAAAAACAAAACAAAACTCTGCTGCTCTTTTCTAAAAGTTCTCAGAAAAAAATTTTTTTAGTTATTCTTTACCATTTTAAATTAAATTAAAACATATTTAAGTGAAAAGTTAACAAGGTAGTTGAAAAGAGGTCACAGATCTGAAGATGTGCATATTTTATCTATAAGTATCTGGAAGTCAAGTAAGTGCTAAACATTTCCAGTATAATTTGCTAGAAAGTATAGGAAGAGATAAGGAAAAGTAGTTTAGGATCACCTATTTCCTGTGAAAAGGTAATCTCTTAACCTACATGTATAATATTGCTTATCCTACATAGTAAAAACTTGAGAAATATTTTTATTTTATTTTTTTATAATAATATTTTTTATTATGTTAGTCACCATACGGTATATCCCTGGTTTTTGATGTAAAGAAATATTTTTAAATAAAGAGAGAAATGAATGATAAAATAAATAGCATTAAATATGAGAAAAAAATGAATCCACCATCTTTGTATGACTTACCCTATTTCTCATAAAAATCACGATTTCATTTGTTAGAGTAGGTATATACATGGCTGGATCCTAGGTTGTCTTCTTTCTTTCTTTTTTAAATAAAATGCAAAGACTTGTGAAAGTAATTCTAGGTATTAAAAAGCTGACAAGAAGTCAAGGATTCTAAAAACAGATAGCTGTCAATATTGTTAGTCCTATGACAAGATGATATATTATACTACTTTGGAATTCCTGAAACCTGGGTTCAAACTCCAGAGCTGCAATTATCAGCCATGAGTCAATAGACAATATTCGTTGATAATCAACTTGCTCAGCTATAATATGAGTCATAAGGCTAATTTATAAATTTATTGTGAGTATAAAATACAGTGTTCTTTATTATTATTATTACTTTTCTCTTTCGTATTTGAGGTACTGTGATGCATACTGTACATGCTGTATACTCATCAACTCCTCCACACATCAACAAGATGCCTAATTGAATACCTACCAGGTCATGGACATTACAGTAATGATCGCAGTTACTGTACAGTGTAAGAGAAGTGGGCATTGGCTTACAATAAGAGTTCAAGCACACAATGGACAGCTTAGACATACTGTGGGTAAAGATAACCATGATATATAAGTAAAAAGCAGATATGAAGTAATTGAGAGGAAGGTCTTTTTACTAAGACTGCTCTCATTGTTTACTTGATCTCTAATATGCTTTAAAAACAGGATTAAATATATATATTGGACCTACTCTTAGGGCCATTGTAATCATCTCTAGCATACAGGGTGATCATGAAAAGAACCAGAAAGATGATAAAAAAGGATTAGGAAACAGCTCTTCCAAAATATTCAAAAGAATTTTTGTTTTGTTTTTGGCAACAGAACAACTGAGATGTGTGGGACCTGACTGACATAAAAAATGTTATGTCTAATTGATAACTCTTGACACAGACTAAGGCAGTTCTACCCAGCAGGGCAGAGGGGAAACTATTCCTGAAGATGACAGTGCACATGGTAAGAGAGACCACAATTTCTCTGAAGGCAGAATAAGGTCTTACTGGTCTTTATATAATGGTACCTGGTATACAGTAAGTGATTTAAAATATTTATGGATAAGAAAAGAGAAAGAAAGAGCAAGTGAGAGCTAGAGAGTGGAATGGTATTGTCCAGCCCCGACTAGACTAGTGGTTGAAAATGTGGCTACTCACAAAAATTGCCTGAAATGCAGAAATAAGAATCTGAGTAATTTTTTAAAAGAAAGATTCACAAGTGTTTCTGGTGATCAGTCAGGACTGGCAGCCATTACAGTGGGCAATGAAATCATGTATCAGAACTCCAAATTCCATTTAGAAGAGACTGGCCCTTGGCTTAGATCTTTGGTCATGGTTTAGAAGCATGCGGGTAGGGTTTTGACAGAGGCAGGAGCAAGAACCCTCCCACAAGACATTTCTGTTAAAGTAGAGTTCAAGCAACTTCAAAATGCTTATGAAGGAACCATGTTCGGTGAGATGTATAGGTTGACTGGCCTCATACTATTTTTATTAGTGAAAGAAGAAAATTATAAGCAGCAGCAATGAGGCTTCCCTTCTCTGTTTCCCAGAGACTCACCCCATTACAGTAATTAGACTGTGGTAGCTCTAAAGCCTTGGTAGCTTATGTAAGCAAACGGAAGGTTGACTCAGAGACAGTGCATTTGTATGTGAGAAAATAAAACTCAAAAACAGCCAATCACAAACAACCACCTAGATTATATAAATTATAGCCAATTATATAAAATAAAACTCAAGAACAACCAATCACAAACAGCCACCTAGGTTTCCCAAATAAAGCAATCACTTAAGCTATAGCCAATTATATAAATTCCTTGCTTTGCTTCCATCACCTCTATAAAAACTTCTTCCTAGCTCCTGTCCAGGAGTGATCCTAACCACTTCTGAGTTGGTACTACCTGATTTGAATCGTTGGTTGCTCAAACAAACCCTTAAAATTTTAATGTACCTTAGTTTATCTTTTAACAACACCGAGGCTTTTATTTTGGAACTTGACTAAAGTTACAATTTCAAATGCACCTTCACTTTGCAAGAACAACTAAACTCATTTAAAATTTTTCAGCATCGGGGCACCTGGACGGCTCAGTCAGTTAAGCATCCAACTCTTGATTTGGCTCAGGTCGTGATCTCAGTGTTTTGAGATCAAGCACCACCTCTGGCTCCGTGTTCAGTGCTTAAGATTCTCTCTCCCTCTCCCCTCTGTCCCCCCCCACCCAAATAAATAAAAAATAAATCTTTAAAAAAATTTTTTTCATCACCTTCCAGATCCAGATTCCAGAAAGCAACTTTTTGTTACTCTATAGCCACATGAGGTTATTCCTGTATCATCAAATGTAAATATGCATATGCATTAGGGTCATGCTAATTTCCGAAAGCAGGATATACATTAGCAATTTCAATGTGGTATCTGATGTCAGAAATCTGTCTGATAGACACACACACACACACACACACACACACACACTGTAAGACCAGACAGTTGGATTATAACCCAAGATGCTCTTAGAAATAGAGAATGTTGCATTGCATACTGAGAAAAGGGGAAAAAAGCAGGGTTGCCAGCTTTACCCAACATGTGACTAGTAAGATTTCTGCAGAAACTTGTCAGGAGTATAAAGGACACTTGAACTAGCAGATAGCACAGTCTTTTAACATTTTTCCTTCTCCAATAAACAGAAAGCTTAGATTAGTGAAGGTGCAGTCTTCTTTGACAAAATCCCTTTGGTACTTAGTCCTACTGCATTCATAATCCTGATTTGACCTGTTCTCTAAAGTTTTTCAAAGAAGATGGACTTTAGGGTAAACTAATGTCATTGACTTTATAAATCAGCACAACACTAACCAATCTTATTTTTTACCACGTTCAGTCTGGTTGGTTTCAATAAATTGAAAGTAAATTTAAACACTCTGGTACAGTTTGTTTTCTTCTAAAATATTTAACACCAGCACCACCACACCACCACCACCACCATCACCACTATTTTAATTTCTCAAGCCAGTTTTATCTCAGAAAACCCAGGAAAAGAACCACTTTCCTAAACTGAAGGTATACATATGGGGTGTGCGTGTGTGTGTGTGTGTGTGTGTGTGTGTGTGTATTTTCAATATGCTTCTCCCTAGAGCATTTAATAAAAATGAAATTGAAATTGACTACAGATGCTAATTTATGAAATATCAAATTTCCACATGTATGTAGTATTTGATTCATTTATAAGATGCATACACTTTTCTCAAGTCTATAAGCGCCAAATGAAATCTGTGAGTCCTTAGTTTAAATTTAGAGTCTGCTACCCACCTGCTCACACAAGTGTCTGGACAAATTCCTTTTATCTCTCTGAACTTCAGTTTGTTTCTGTATGAAAAGTCAGTAATGTCACTCTACATCATGAAGTTTTTGGGAAAAGCAAATAAAATAAGGTTTATGAAATGAGCTCAAATACCTGGCCTATAGTGCTCAATAAATTTTCCTTACTTTGTTTTATAATTCCAATAACTAATGAACATACTTCACAGCATACTTCAATGTGTGTGTCCTTTTCCATTTCTGAACATTTATTTCACTGAATCACTCTCTGAATCTCAGGTTCTAAAGAGACCCAAAGTCTAGGTCTTAAGATAAAATTGTTATAGCTGTCCTTTCATCATTTAACAATGCCAAGTTAGATGAACAACTCTCAACTATCAGAATCCTAAAACAACGTTCATGGAAGAGAAGCTTAAAGAATGCCTATCAGAGTTAAGGACAGCACTTACAAAATGATTATGGGCATGACAGGTGACCACAGAAGAATACTGAAGATTATACAAAAATGGATATGGATAATATAGTTATCATTTTAAGAAATGGAAAATAGGAAGAGTCTACTTGAAAAATTTCCTAGAAAATACTACAGGAAACTTAATAAGAGAAATACTTAGAGGAAAAAGAAAAAGAAAAGAAAAGAAAGAGAGAAGTGAGTCCTAATAATCTAGTTCCATGGAGAACAAATACTGTCTACCTTTATTTGTAAGTCTTTATTGCACATTGAAAAACTCAAGATAACCATATGAGAAAGATGGATAAAAATTATCTGGATGCCTGTACAACTAGCTATGCTCTTAACTATTAAAAAAATATGTCCGTATTATCTTACTAAATTGATCCGCATCAATCTGAGAAATATCTAGACATAGATTAAAAGAGACTGGCCTTGCTTC
>NW_028273838.1:0-25262 GCF_024610735.1 Ursus americanus | reverse complement strand
TGACCAAACAAAACAAAATAAAACAAAACAAAACAAAAAAAAAAAAAAAACAGAAAAAGAAAAAAGAATCAAAGTCGAGACCTATACATAAGATTATTTAATCTGTCTACACAAATACTAAATGAATTATCTCTGATTAATGTTATAACAAAGGAGATGAGATGAAGTATTAATCATTACCCTATTTTGTTAAAAGACTATTCCAGGGACACCTGGGTGGCTCAGCCAGTTAAGCATCCGCCTTTGGCTCAGGTCAGGGTCCTGGGACTGAGTCCCACATAGGGCTCCTTGCTCAGCTGGGAACCTGCTTCTCCCTCTCCCTGCCACTCCAAATATATTTGCCATTCCAAATATATCTATAATCTTCTTAGTAGAACAAAATTGCATCCACTTATTTTCTACTATAAGTTGTTTTTGTCTTTTTTTTTTTTTTTTTTTTTTGGAGCTCAACTCAATCCAATGAGATTATGGGCTAAGCAATATCTCAGCATTCCTGGTGACAGCAGTTAACCCAGAAACTAATAACAATCTCATGCAGCTAGACTTTTACCTCCATCTTGAATTTAAAGACTGGCCTGAATATTTTCAAATAAAATTAGTTTGATTACTTGAATGTAAAATATAGTAATAATACTGACTATAGCCTATGAAATGATTGATGTATGACATTATTATTATTATTATTATTTCTTGATTGATATACTTAGGATTTCTCAGGCAGGTAACCTGTATCATGAATAAGATTATTTCAAAAATGTGTAAAGAAATATGAAGAAAATGAAAGTAGGCTGAAGTAGGGAGGGAGGACATAGCCTGTTTATTATGCAACAACCTAAAATCACTGAAAGATGGGTTAAGTAAATATAATTTTCAACTTCCAATCTGGGAGCAGTTAAGCAGAAATAACCCCTCAAAATAATCAAATATGAGAAACAAACGAAAACACCCCAAAAAGTTGAAAAGAAATTTCTAATGGACCACGGTTCATAGAGTGATAATTAAATCATACATTCTAAACACTAAGCTGTTCAACCATTTGTGACCCAAACAAAATTTGCCAGTCTTTGGCCTAGAGCTCAGTGGGGGTTATGATCTGTTTTATTTAGAAATGGCTTGTTTTGTCTATTGTAAACATGGAAAACATAAGCTTTTTTTTCCCATAAAATAATATACTGGTTTGCTACATGCCATAGAAAAGAGAAAACAGTCGTGTATATTAATCTTCCATATCAACTATAAATGAAACAATATGCCTGAGAATTTTATCCCTATTGTACCCACAAGCTTAAATGAACCAAATAAGCAGCTTTAAGACACTGTGGCTGGCTGATTTAAGATTCAAATTACTGGAAGAGTTCACCAAACTTATATTCCTTGTTTTCAGACTACTTGACACATAGTTCTTCAAACCTATCCAAGCCATTATTAAATGACATAAAAGGTGTTTATTGCTTCAAAAGGCAGCCTACCGGAATATTGCTTTTTTTCCCCTCTGAGCTACAGTCCTTTAAATGGCACTTTCTATAAATGCTAGATCTTTTCTAATAAGAAGCAATACTGTGATCTCAGAGAAGCCTCGCATATTGTGACAAATCTTTGAGCCTCTGGCTGTTTACCTAATGCTCAACTTAGACTATGCTTTGCTGTACCTGTATTTTCCTCTGTATAGCTCATCTTTGTTCACAAAGTAAGTGAAAAATATATATTTTCCTCATTTATATAAAAAAGGGCTAAATAAGAGATATAGTCAATCCTATCAACCCTAGTAGAAAGCTACAGTGAAGGTCACTTTGACTAAATTCAGCCCATGAGGTCTTACTGAACACACACAAATGGAGATAAATTTGTCCTGTGCCACCATATTCCATAGCTCTTCTTTTTTTATATATAATAATTTTTTATTGTTATGTTAGTCAGCATACAGTACATCCCTAGTTTTTGATGTAATATTCCATGATTCATTACTTGCATATAACACCCAGTGCACCATGCAATACGTGCCCTCCTTAATACCCATCACCAGCCTATCCCATTCCCCCACCCCCTCCCCTCTGAAGCCCTCAGTTTGTTTCCCAGAGTCCATGGTCTCCCATGCTTCATTCCCCCTTCTGTTTACTCCCCCTTCATTCTTCCCTTTCTTCTCCTACCGATCTTCCTATTCCTTCTAGAGAAGAACTTCTTTCCTGTTTTTTTTTCCCCAAAGAGCTCACAAAGTTTAAATGAAAATATAAGAAAAACAAGATAATTTAGCATGAATGACAGTGTATTAATGCAATAAGCATTTATGACAACTCACTTAATAGAAAGCATTGCGTTATGTACTAAGAAGGAAAGCAAAGAAGTATAATAATCTTGCCACATCCGTTCCAAGGAAATTTCTAGTTTCTTCACCACTGCTTATTTCCTTGGTCCATTAGTCAGCTCCTGGTCTCCTTCCTAATCTAGGCATGAATACTTTGGCCTTTCACTTTAACTACATACTCACACTAGCCCCCTCCGTCCCTCCTCGTTCCTTTTCTTCTCTTTCCAATTCTCCACAGCTGCTGTTCTAAATCTTTATCTTAATTTCCAAGTCCATAATCTTACAGCAACTTTCTCTTAGAAACTTAGTACATCTCCAGGCAGAGACTAGCCAAAGCAGTCTCTTCTTCCTTATGATTCATTCATAATCTTTTACAGTGACCCATTTCCAACTTTCTCAGTTCCATGTGCTGCCACTTTGGTCGATGTGTTAGATCCATGTCCTTCAGTCTGCCCATATCAATTACCTCCATTTAATCTATTTCTCATCTCTTATTCAGATAGTTCCTTTTTTATGGAAAAAAAAAAACAACAAAAGTATATAAATGTTAAGCCTGTGTTCCTCTGCCCCACACTTATATTCATTTATAGTTCTTTTTTTTTCAAATGAAGAGCACCATTTATTTCTTCTAACACTCTTCATCACAAAATCAACACCTGTCTCCAGCTGGATGTCCAGATCTTTCTCCAAGGTGCAGAGCTGTTTTTCACCTTTATCATACAGTTTCCTCTACATTGCCTTCTAAATAAATGCATATTAATCCTTTGAGGTCAACCCAAATGTCATCTTCTCAGAGAAATCATTTGGGACTTCCTTCCCGTTCCATCCTCAGAAGAATTAATCAATTTTTCACTTGGAATTCTACAATGTGTTTTTCATTATGTTGCGTTCATGTTTTAGTATTACTTGTAAAAATACCTTCCTTTCACTAAATTATGAAATCTTTGTGGGCAGAGACACAGTCTCAATCATCCTCTTACATCAATCATCTCTATCCTAATGCCTGACATGTAATAGGTGCTCCCTGTGTATTTGTTGCAATAAACTGATTCCATCCCTCAAGAAGCTTATGATCTAATATGTTTTTGGAAAATTCCATAGAATGATATTATAAGAATTTACAGAAAGATCACTCCTCTGTGATGTAAGAAGGCTGAAATGTGCTTGAGGAGAGAATTCCAAACAGACTAGGGAATAATTCGTATCATGCAGAAAGAGTAGATTGAACAAAAGGTCAAACTTGAAAAGGCATAATGCTTACTAAAGGAATGCTGACCATCTAATCTGGCTGGACTTTAGTAATAGAAAATAATATTTGAAAAATGGATGAAGGGTGAAAAACTGCATCAGGCAGAAATATAGGTTTGAATGCAATTGACAAAAAAAAAAAAAAAAAAACCTGGGGGAAAAAAAAGAGAGAGAGAGAGAAACTTATTTCTCTTACATATAAGTGAAATCCAAACATAAGCATTCAAGAGTTAACCAGTCATCCCCACTGTGTACTCCATGACCAGCAATACATCCCTTCTATCTCCTGGTCCAGGTGGCATTTTGGAATTCCAACCATTATGCATTTCAGTAAGCACAAGAAGCAAGGAATGAAGACATGTCCTGGAAATTTCAAATAACTGGTCAGTATTTACTACCAGGGATATATACCTAGCTGCAAATGAGACCAAAAAAAAATCTTACTTCTTATTGGTAAACATGCTTTTTCCCCCTCTTCCCAAATAGGACTTTTTCTCCTTGCCCGAGATTTTATTTTATATATAATTTTTAAAGATTCCATTTATTTATTAGAGAGAGAGAGAGAGAGCATGCGTGACTACAAGCAGGGGGAGAGGTAGAGGGAGACAGAAAGGGAGAAGCAGATCCTCTACTCAGCAGGGAGCAAGATGTGGGGTTCAATCCCAGGCTC
Source organism: Ursus americanus (assembly GCF_024610735.1). Taxonomy (NCBI): domain Eukaryota; kingdom Metazoa; phylum Chordata; class Mammalia; order Carnivora; family Ursidae; genus Ursus; species Ursus americanus. The sequence goes on along the minus strand of NW_028273838.1, from coordinate 21,042 downwards.
CTGGGATCATGACCTGAATTGGAGGCAAATGCCCAACCGACTGAGCCACCCAGGTACCCCTATTATATATTTTTTAAAAGATTTATTTATGTATTTGAGAGAGAGAGACAAGAGAAAGAGAGAGCCCAGTGAGATAGGGGCAGAGGATAGAGAATCATAAGCAGACTGCACGCTCAGCACGGAGCCCAACACGGGGTTGATCTTACAACCCTGAGATCATAACCTGAGCTGAAACTGAGAGTTGGACACCCAATGGACTGTGCCATCCAAGTGCTCCTCCTTACTCAAGATTTGAAATGATAAGCTGAAGCATCTGCATTTTTAATGGTGAAAACAATACAGGTAAACTCAGAAAGTCTAGATACCTTCATAAACTGACATTTTTAGGAACTGAATAAACCTGTTGGTTTTGTGTCCTTAAGTTTTCAGAGAGAACTTAAGCACAGTTTCTATTTGCTTAGCAACTGGTCATCACAGTTATTTTTCCCTTTAAATATAAAAGTGTTCATTATAATATTCAGCTAAAAGAAACAAAGGAAATTTGACAAATATAGTTCTTATTTCTGCGATTATATATTTTTTCCCCAGTTCCATGTGAATGGTCATTTCAGCAAATGACACTGGAATACAGACACTTAAACACAAAGAAAGGCTGACTCCCTACTTCTGTTTGCAGACTGATTTGGCTTTGTTGAATGTAAATAAGCAAAATCATTTCTTTCAAAATAGCTGCCAGGGATCATCCCTCATTAATCTCTGCAAGGCTTTTCTTGCCTACATCATAAACCCAGCAGCAGGGGGTACTAACACAAAGCTCACATACTTCCCAAGTTTGCCTGGGAGTAAGTACCATCCCCCCTCATGCATAGATCCTAAGTTAGGAAATATTCTAGTCATGATACTGTTTCTTTAATTTTTAAATGCAACCTTTCAATACTAAATGTGAGAATAATAAATGATGCTTTAAATATTATGCATTTATACATTTTATAAATAATTGAAGATAATCAAATAATTATAGAAAAATGATAATAGGAATTAATTACTACAGAACATAGAATTGTATTTTTGATAGGCATATTGTCTTTATATACAATTCTGATCAGGGGTAAATGCAGTTATATCATGACCAAAAATGAAATAAGAAACCATATTGACAACATAAAAACATTTTTTATTACAAAGGGGGGGTTAATTAGTTTCAGACACATTTCTGTAAATATTGTGGATGTGGACACATTAATTCTCATATACATTATACATAGATGTGAAGTACTTTACAAGGAATAAGAAGATTCCTAGAAGTGCATTTTGGAGCTTATGCTTTTTCATGAACTCCACTCCAAAGCATTATTGGACAAATCAGTGTATGAGATTTCGCAGAATAGGAGAAAAGTTGTCAACTAGAGCCTCCTGGGTACTTGACACTGGGCAAGAAAGAGTGCCCATCACTATGCCCTACAACTCTAGAATAGAGGAGGGAATTCTAGCATCTCTCAAGTGTTAGTGAACAGAGCCAACGAAATGGCCACATACCCTGCCTGTGGACAGATACTGAATTAAAAACTCTTTTCTCATTCAAGGATGAGTAAGGAGAAAAAATAACAACTAGAAGTGTACAGAAAAAAATACTACAGAACAGAAGAAAGAAAAGACTGGAAGAATCTGAGGAAGAACACAGTACACTACTTCTTCAACTTCAGGAAACAAAAGAAAAAGATGTGATATATACACACACACACACACACACACACACACACACACAATTCAGTAGCCTACACAAACAAAGCCAGTTATTTCAATATCTGCAGGGACCAATATAGTCTCGTCAAAAATTTCAAAGGGCAATAGAGAGTAGGAAGGACTAGGAACATGGCCAATATAGACTATAGCCAATACAGACTATGTCTAAAGAGACAAACACTAATCAGCACCATCTAAATGTCAATGGGCTTATTATTACTAATTTCTGATTCTGGAAATCTGGGGATTTTAAAAGATTTATTTATTTGAGAGAGAGGGAAAGATAGAGAATGCGAGTGGGAGAAGGGACAGAGGGAGAGAGAGAATCCTCAAGCAGACTCCCTGCCAAGCATAGAGGCTGACTGATGCAGGGCTCCATTCTAGGACCCTGAGATCACGTACTGGGCAGAAATCAAGAGTCGAACATTTAACCAACTGAGCCATCCAGGCGCCCCTGGCAATCTGGGGATTTTTAAAAAATGTTTCTTTCTTTCTTCCCTTCCTCCCTCCCTTCATTCCTTCTTTTCTTCTCTACCATGTTGATTACCAACAAAACAAATGAATGACAACAACAACAACAAGTTATGTAGCCAAACAAAACACAACTATAGTAGGCATACAGAAGACAGACTGTCATTTTCTGAGCTCTTCTTAATGGAATATAATTAAAAAGTTGCAGAAACAAGACCAGACAATCAAGAAGAGAACAAGAAATGAAAGAAACAGCACACTATGATAAGTGAGCTGAGGAAACAATTTTCAATAATAAAATTAGAATTTGCAATGGAAGCATTAAAAGCCATAACAACATTTTAGGAAGGTAAATCACAGATGTCAATGATGATTTGAGAAACTCTTAGATACCAAAAGAAAGAGTGGAAATAAACATAAATGGTAAGAGAGAAGAAAACGGAGGGGAAGAATCCAGGGAACAGCACAGACACAGCTGGCCCAAGAATACTAGTGTACTGTAACAGTGTACAACAAAATGGAGAAAAACAAAATTCCCTGATCTAAAAATACCCTGAGAGGGGCATCTGAGTGGTGCATCACAAAAGCATTAAAAACAGAAAATGTACATCGGAAATGAGAAAAATGATAGCAGAAATGAAAAACTTAGAAGGACTGGATTATGAGGTTGAAGGAATCTTGTAAAAAGGAGAGAAAAAAACCTGAAGATGAGAAATAGGAGAGAGAATACAGAAAAAAAAAAAAAGCAGATCAGTCCAGGAAGTCTAAGATAAAAAGCAATGAATTTCTAAGATAAAGTAATTTAAAAAGAAGGAGAAAAAATAATCAAAGAAGTTATCTTTTAAATGTCTCAAAATAGAAGAACATAAATTTGTAGGCAGAAAAGATTCACTGAATGAAAACCTGAAATCATGGATGAAAATAGACTCATGATAAGGGTATTTCCATGATATTTCAGAACTTAAGAGCAAAGAACTAATCCAAAAAGCTTTAAAGAGAAACAGAAAATAAAAAAAAGGCTTCCTGAAAAAGATTAAGAGAATGATGCTATCAGACTTTCAACAGTAGCTCTGCCTTCTAGCTTTGTAGAGCAATTGATTTCCAACCTAGAATTCTTGACCTCAACAAATTATTAGTGACTACTGAAATACAGTATGAGAAATGCAAGATCTTAAATATGTTACCTCCAAAGCCTGGTTACTTAGGAAACCACTGGAGAATGTTCTCCACAAAAATAAAGGAATAAATTTTAAAAAGAGAGAGAGAGAGAGAAACACAATGATGGAAATAGTGTTTATCAAAACAGACCTTCAGGATCACACCCGTGCAGTGCATCTTAAAGTAGATCAATCGGATTGGAGCACATCAAAATTTACAGGAACATTTCCATATAGCTAAAATTGATAGAATTCCTGATATTTTTTAATGCATTAAGCAAATATTTACACAACGTGAGGAGAGAATAGGGACAAATCCATGACAAATACATTGAAGAAACTAAACAATCAAGCGTATAAGCAAAAAAAAGACAATTTGTACCCAGGAAGACCAAAAAGTCCTGCAAGAAAAGAGAAAAAATTATAGTGCTTTACATATATCAGCCCTAAATGGAGTTTATAAAGTCATAATAAATAATAATTGAAATAACTAGAATTTAAATATTACAATATGGGGAAGGTAAGAAGATGGGAATTGTACATGTTTTGGTTACAGTGAGGGATGCGAAAGAAGTACATCAACATCTTCCATAGTAAATAGATAATCTCTAAACCTAAAATATCCAGAATCAAATCTTTGGAGATGTAAGTGGTTTCTATCAAAGAAAGTGTTGAAAAAAAACAAAATTAAAACTGGCCTACTGGGGCACCTGGCTGGCTTAGTCATGGAACACACAACTCTTGATCTTGGGGTTGTGAGTTTGAGCACCACGTGCGGCACAGAGTTTACTTAAAATAAAATAAAATTTAAAATTGGCCTATTAAAATGGGGCACATACAGGTAAAGTACTGTTTCACAATAAATATACAGAGAATACATCTAAAAAATGAAGGAAATTAGGTGCAAGATTTTCTTTGAAACACTCTGACAGAGGGCAATATAATACTACTCCAAGAAATGTTTAGTGCAAAAGGATAGGATCCAAGCATTTTTACACCCAGTCAAGTAATTCTTTTTTTTTATGAGTTAAAAAACTTTGAGAGACATGTTCATGTAGGCAAGGATTTATAAAATAAATCACTTATTTTTCCCTTGCAAAAACTAAGAGTATTCTTGTCAGCCAACTAAGAAATAAATCAAAAGAAAAAAACAATTCCTCTTCTGGCTAAGATGGACTAACGCAGACTAGATTTACCCTCTTGCATAAAACCACCAAAGACCTGGGCAAAATAGATGAAACAATTGTTTTCAAGACACTGTATATCAGGCAACAAAAGACAGTAATTGCTGAAAGACAGAAAACAAATGTAATGTGCCCTTTGACTAACAAAGTTTACTGCCTTGGAAGACTTTTCAGGGATTACTCAGGAAGGGGGAAACCAGGTACAGCCTAGCACACTTCCTGAGTCGAAGAAACATAAATAAAGAGTCCAGGGAGACTAAGACAGATATAATTCACAGGGAAGAATACTAGAGAGGATTCTACTGCATACAGAATGATGGAGATCTGCACTGTCTGGGTACCCTTCAAGTATTTAGCAGACCACTCACTGATCAGTGGATGCATGGGAGGAAACAATATGAGGCTAGATATTCATCTAAAAGAATTAGAAATAACAGTACCCAACATCCACTCAGGCACAGCAATGATGCCTGTTTCCACCACCCACTTTTAAAAACTTATAAATCAAAGGTCATTGGATAGACTATCTTCTGGATAGTCTTGACACCATAGAGGAGAATAATTAGCCTTAAGCTAAACATCGGTCTGGTCTTGCCTAACAAATCTTAAAAGTAAAACTTAAAAGGATAAAATTATTTATAGGCACCTTAAGTGCACTCAAGAATATTAATTATAAACTCAAGAATATTAATTAAAATCAAGAATATTAATTATAAAACAAAAATATCCAGCATCCTAAACTTAAACATCAGAATATCTGGCAACCAGTCAAGAATAACCAGGCATGCTAAATGAAAGAAAACACATCACAAAAAAGATAGAACAACCAATAAAAACAGACCCAAAACTGATACAAAAGTTAGAACTAGCAGATGAGGACATTAAAATAGCCTATTACAACTGCATCTCATGGTCTAAAAGTTAAGTTGAAGTATGGGAGATAGAAAAAAATATAAAAATAAAACATCTAGAGATGAACAATACAACATCTGCGATTAAAAATTAAGTGCAGTGGATATACATTACATAAAAAGAGATTGGTAAATTTGAAGACATAGTAATAGACATGATTATACATAATTACGTATGAAAATAAATATACTATCTATTATTTCAATTATTTATAAATGTATTATTTATTAAAATATATTTAACAAATATAACAATATATAGCAAACTTAATATATGTCATAAACATATATTTGAACAAAAAATAACCAAAATCTTTTCAAATTAAAATGAAACAAAAATGAAAACACAACATATCAAAACTGCTACTATTCAACCTTTAAGAGGAGGGAAATATTGACACGTGGATGAACCTTGAAAACATTATGCTAAATGAAATAAGCTAACCACTAAAAGACATAGTGTGTGAGGTTCCAAGGATAGCCAAGTACATAGAGACAAAAAATAGAATGGTGGTTACAGAATTTCAGTTGGGAAAGATGAACATATTCTAGAAATAAATTGTGATGACAGTTGCGCAACATTATAAATGTACTTCATGTTAAAAAAAACTATACACTTAAAAATGGTTAAAAAGGTTAATTTTATATTATGTATATTTTACCACAATAAAAAAAGGAAACCTTAAAACCAGCCAGAGGAACATACAGAAGAACAAAGATAAGGATGGCAATGGATTTCTTGCTAAAACAATGTAATCAAGAAGATAGAGTGACACCTCAAAATACTGAAACACAAAATACTCAACAACAAAAAATTCAAAAATTAAATTGAAAAAATACTTTTTTTCAGCCACATGAAAGGTGAAAGTATTTGCCTCAAACAGACCCACACTATTAAGGAAGACCTCCAAGTGAAGGAAAATAACAGCTTAAAAAAAAAATGGATCTGCGCAAAGGAAAGAAGAGTGCTGAAAATGGCAACCATACAGGTAAATGTATAAGAATATTCTTATCACTTAAATATCTTTAAAACATCACTGTTCTTTTTTAATTGACATGTGGTATAGATCTCCTAAAATATGTAAAGCAAAATGTATGACATTATCATAGTGACCAGAAGGGGGATGGAAGTTTATTCTTGTAGGATTCTTATACTATCTGAGTAGTGATAGCACTTGAAGCTAGACTGTGATAATAAGTTAAAGACACATTCTACAAACCCTAAAGCAATCGCTAAAATAACAAAAGCCAAATTTAATAAGCCAACAAAGAAGACAAAATAAAATCATAAAAAGTTCTCAATCCAAAAGAAGATAATCAGAGGAAAGAAGGAACAAAGTAAATAAGTGAGACAAGTATAAAATTAGCAAGATTATAGACTTAAGCCTAACTGTATGAATTATCAAACAAATATCAATGAGCTAAATACCCAATAGAAGGCAAAGAGCGTCAGATTGGCTAAAAAAGCATAAACCCAGCTCTATATTGTCTACCAAAAATAAACATAAACAGACAAATAAGTTAAAAAGTTAAAGGTTATAAAATGACATACCTTGTATATTAGCTTTCTAGGGCTGTCATAATAAAGTACCACAGACTGGCTTAAATGAGAGAAATATATTTTCTCACAGTTCTGTAGGCTAGCAGTCCAAGATTAAGGTGCTGGTAGAGCTGGTTTCTTTTGAGATTTCTCTACTTGGCTTGTAGATGGCCGTCTTCTCTCTTTTGTCTTCACATGGTCTTACTTCTGTACCCATCTGTGTCCAAATTTCCTCTTCTTATATTAACACCAGTCATATTGGATAAGAGTCCACCTTAATGAACTTATTTTATTTTTTCTGATTTTTCATTATTTCCTTTTTTAAATTTAAATTCAATTAGCCAACATATACTACATCATTAGTTTCAGATGCAGAGTTCAATAATTCATCAGCTGCATATAACATCCAGTGCTCATCACAACACACGCCTTCCTTAATGCCCATCGCCCAGTTACCTCATCTCCCCACGCAACTACCCACAGCAACCCTCAGTTTGTTCCCTATAGTTAAGAGTCTCTCATGGTTCTTCTCCCTCTCTGATGACTACCCATTCAGTTTTCCCTCCCATCCCCTATGAACCTCTGTGCTGTTTCATATATTCTACATCTGAGTGAAACCATATGATAATTGTCTTTCTCTGATTGACTTATTTCACTCAGCATAATACCCTCCAGTTCCATCCACGTCAATGTAAATGGTAAATATTCATCCTTTCTGATGGCTGAGTAACATTCCACTGTATATATTATACCATACCTTTATCCATTCATCTGTTGATGGACATCTTGGCTCTTTCCATAGTTTGGCTATTGTAAACATTGCTGTTATAAACACTGGGGTGCATGTGCCCCTTTGGATCATTACATTTGTATCTCTGGGGTAAATACTAGTAGTGCAACTGCTGGGTCGTGGGGTAGCTCTATTTTTAACTTCTTGAGGAATCTCCATACTGTCTTCCAGAGTGGCTATACCAGCTTACATCCCCACCAAGAATGTAAGAAGGTTCCCCTTTCTCCACATCCTCGCCAACATCTGTTGTATCCTGACTTGTTAATTTTAGCCATTCTGACTGGTGTAAGGTGATAGCTCATTGTGGTTTTGATTTGTGTTTCCCTGATGCCAACTGATGTTGAGCATTTTTTCATGTGTCTGTTGACCATTTGTATGTCTTCTTTGGAGAAACGTCTGTTCGTGTCTTCTGACCATTTCTTGACTGGATTATTTGTTGTTTTTGGATGTTGAGTCTGATAAGTTCTTTATAGATCTTGGGTACCAGCCCTTTATCTGATATGTCATTTGTAAATATCTTCTCCCATTCCATAGGTTGCCTTCTAGTTTTGTTGACTGTTTCCTTTGCTGTGAAGAAGTTTTTTGTCTTGATGAAGTCCCAATAATTCATTTTTGCTTTTCTTTCCCTTGCCTTTAGAGACATATCTAGCAAGAAATTGCTGCAGGTGAGGTCAAAGAGGTTGCTGCCTGTGTTCTCTAGGATTTTGATGGGTTCCTACCTCACATTTAACTCTTTCATCTATTTTGAGTTTATCTTTGCATATAGTGTAAGAAAATGGTCTAGCGTCATTGTTCTATTTTCCCACCATTTGTTGAAGAGACTGTCTTTTTTCCATTGGATATTCTTTCTTGCTTTGTTGAAGATTAGTTGACCAAAGAGTTGAGGGTCCATTTCTGGGTTCTCTATTCTGTTCCACTGATCTATGTGTCTGTTTTTGTGCCAGTACCATACTGTCTTGATGATTACAGCTTTGTAATATAGCTTGAAGTCCAGAATTGTGATGCCATCAGCTTTGGTTTTCTTTTTCAACACTCCTCTGGCTTTTTGGGGACTTTTCTGGTTCCATACAAATTTTAGGATTACTTTTTCCAGCTCTGTGAAAAATGTCTATGGTATGGGATTGCACTGAATGTGTAGACTGCTCTGGGTAGCACAGACATTTTAACAATAGTTATTCTTCCAACCCTTGAGCATGGAATGTTTTTCCACTTCTTTGTGTCTTCCTCAGTTTCTTTCAAGGTGTTCAGTAGTTTTTAGAGTACATATTCTTTACCTCTTTGGTTAGGTTTTTTCCAAGGTATCTTATGGTTTTTGGTGCAATTGTAAATGGATTGATTTCTTAATTTCTCTTTCTTCTGTCTCATTGTTAGTGTACAGAAATGCAACTGATTTCTGTGCATTGATTTTAAATCCTGCCATGTTGCTGAATTCCTGTATGAGTCCTAGTAATTTCGGGGTGGAGTCTTTTGGGTTTTCCACATAAAGTATCACATCATCTGCAAAGAGTGAGAGTTTGACTTTCTCTTTGCCAGTCTGAATGCCTTTTATCTTTGTTGTCTGATTGCTGAGGGTAGGAGTTCTAGTACTATGTTGAACAACAGTGGTGAGAGTGGGCATCGCTGTCATGTTCCTGATTTTAAAGGAAAAGATTTCAGTTTTTCCCCACTGAGAGCAATATTAGCTGTGGGCTTTTTGTAGATGGCTTTTATGATATTGAGGTATGTTCCCTCTATCCCTACAGTGTGAAGAGTTTTAATCAAGAAAGAATGTTGCTTTGCCAAATGCTTTTTCTGCATCTGTTAAGAGGATCATATGGTTCTTGTCCTTTCCTTTTTTAATGTGATGTATCACATTGATTGATTTGCAAATGTTGAAACACCCTTGCAGCCCAGGAATAGATACCACTTGGACATGGGGAATAATCCTTTTAATGTACTGTTGGATCCTACTGGCTAGTATCTTGGTGAGAATTTTGTCATCCATGTTCATCAGGGATATGGGTCTGTAATTCTCCTTTTTGGAGGGGGTCCTTGGTTTTGGGATCAAGGTAATGCTGGCCTCATAGAACGAGACTGGAAGTTTTCCTTCCATTTCTATTTTTTGAAACAGCTTCAGAAGAATAGATATTAGTTCTTCCTTAAATGTTTGGTAGAATTCCCCTGGAAAGCCATCCAGCCCCAGACTCTTATTTGTTGGGAGACCTCATTTTAATATAATTACTTCTTTTAAGACCCTATCTCCAAATTAAGTCATGTTCTGAGTTATTGGGGTCTGGAATTTTAGCATATGAATTTGAGGGAAGGTGTTCAATGTAATATATTAATCTACAATTCAGCCCATAACACCTAGCTATCACTAACCAAAAAAAGCCAGGGTAGCTCTATTAATAGCAGACTAAGTAAATTTCAGAGCTAAGAATGTTATCAGATATAAAAAAAAGAGCATTTCATAATGAAAAGGAAAAAATTGTTAAGATGACAAAAGAGTAATAAACCTTTATGCATCTAATAACAAAGTCTCAAAAGCAGGAAGCAAAAACTGAGAAGGAGGAACAGACACATCCACAATTATAACTGGACATTTCTACACCTCTCTCTTAAGAGTTGAGAGCACAGGGGCGCCTGGGTGGCTCAGTCATTAAGCGTCTGCCTTCGGCTCAGGGCGTGATCCCAGGGTCCTGGGATCGAGCCCCACATCCGGCTCCTCTGCTGGAGGAGGTATGGTATTCCAATTAATTGGAATTCCCACTCCCCCTGCTTGTGTTCCCTCTCTCGCTGGCTGTCCCTCTCTGTCAAATAAATAAATAAAATCTTTGAAAAAAAAGAGTTGAGAGCACAAGGAGACACAAAATCACTAAGAATACGGAAGACTTCAATAACACTATGAACCAAAGTGAACTAATTGACAATTATAAAACACAACCTAACAGAGCAATACACAGTATCTTTTCAAGTGCATACCAAATATAAAACTAGATCATATCTAGGGCAAAAATAAGTCTCAGCTTAAATGGATTCAAGTAACAAAAATCTCTGGCAAATCCATAGCTAAACAACCCACTTTTATATAACCTATGTGTCAAAGAGAAACTCTAAAGTAAATAAGTACTTTCAAATGAGTAAAAATAAAAACAGCATATAAAATCTGTGCAAAGGCACTAAATCAGTACTTGGGGAGAAATTTATAGCAGTAAATGCCTGTATTAAAAAAGAAGAAATATCTCAAATAAATGACCTCAACTAGAAAAATAAAGGAAAATAAAACAAAAGAATTTAAAAATATTTGGCACATTTTCAAATATGTGATTTATAACATACAAACTGAATCATTGTTAAAAACTAATGTACCACTCAGTATCAGAAATTATTTCTTCCTAGGATTTTTTTTTCCATCAGGACCTCAAGGTATTGTGTTAATTATACTTTAAATTGTACAGACTATTATTTTCAAACTAAAATATATAGAAAAATGACTAAAATATACCAACATATGCATGCTATCATTGTTAATTGGAATTCTACATGATCAGTGTTTTACTTTGCATCTTTATTTTACAAATATTCTCAAGTGAACATGCATTGCTTTATAATAGGAAATCTATTTTAATAGGGTCATATAATTTTCTAAATTCCATATAATCACCATTATGTAACATTTCTAGGAAAACTACCAAGCATTAACTAATACCAGCTATCTCCAGGAGTTGAAAAATATGGAAGATGATTTTCTTCTTTAAACTTTTCTATATTTTTCACACTTTTATAATATTATATAAATGTTTAAGCAGATAATTTTCTTTTGAAATCTTTAAAAAATATATATTAAAATCTAACAACAATAAAATTTTGCTACAGAAATTAATCTGTAGAATCAATTTTAGAATGATAATACATTTTAAGTTTTCTCTTATGAAGACTAAATATTCTTTAGCAAGAACTTATGCCTTAGTTTAAGCACCCAATTATTGATAATACCTAACTCCTTGATTCCAAAACCAAAAAAAATTAAAAATTAAAAAAATAAAAAATAAATAAAAATAAAAATTCTCTAATTGTATCGAATGGCTGAACGAAAATCCAAAAGCTTAGTTTAATCTTTTTTAAGGTTTTATTTATTTATTTTATTATTTTAGAGAGGGAGAGAGCAAGTGAGCATGCATGCTCAAATGGGGGAGGGGCAGAGAGAAGGAAGAGAATCTCAAGCATAATCTGCCTTGAGTGAGGACCTAGCTGCAGGACTCAATCTCAGGACCCCGAGACCATGACCTGAGCCGAAACCAAGAGTCAGAGGCTTAACCAACTGAGCCACAAAGGTGCCCCCAAAAAGCTTAGTTTAATCTAACACGTTATAGCTTCAGAATAAGAATGTAAATGCAGGGATTCTTTTCTATAAAAACAAAACCTCTTCCATCGCTATGCAGTTTGAATTTTAAAAAATAATTGCCTTTCTTTCCACTTTTAACTTTGACTTAAATATTCTGTTAATGTAAATACAGAACATTTTTGCAGTATCAATTTATAAATTAATATTATTAATAAAATCAATACTTTATACAGAAGATTAAAAAACCAAACTTAAAATTATTAAAGGTATAAAAAAACACATTTATTTGGAAAGATGTTAGAAGCCAATATTATTCAACATGGCAACAGATTTGGATAATATAGACTAAAAATTCCCAAAACCATATACATATTACTGTACATATGCATATACTACAACACACACACATATAAAATATGTAACTATAATGACTAGTTCTTTCTTACATCTTTAGAAAATTAAACCATAAACATTTGGCATAAGCACAAGTGGTTTTAGTTCTTGACCCTGAAAAGTATTGTCAACACTGGCCTCATTTATCAGAAGTGTGTTCTACGCTCTGAAATTGGAACTCAACCACAAGGAAAAATTTGGAAGAAACTCAAACACTTGGAGACTAAGAACCATCCTGCTCAGGAATGACTCGATAAACCAGGAAATCAAAAATCAAATTAAACAATTTATGGAGACCAATGAGAATGAAAACACAACAGTCCAAAACCTATGGGATACTGCAAAGGCAGTCCTAAGGGGGAAATACATAGCCATCCAAGCCTCACTCAAAAGAATAGAAAAATCTAAAATGCACTTTTTATATTCTCACCTCAAGAAGCTGGAACAGCAACAGAGGGACAGGCCTAATCCACGCACGAGGAAGCAGTTGACCAAAATTAGAGCTGAAATCAATCAAGCAGAAACCAGAAGTACAGTAGAGCAGATCAACAGGACTAGAAGCTGGTTCTTTGAGAGAATCAATAAAATTGACAGACCACTGGCAAGACTTATCCAAAAGAAAAGAGAAAGGACCCAGATTATTAAAATTATGAATGAAAAAGGAGAGGTCACGACGAGCACCATTGAAATTGGAAGGATTATTAGAAATTTTTATCAACAGCTATATGCCAATAAACTAAGCAATCTGGAAGAGATGGAATCCTTCCTGGAAACCTATAAACTACCAAGATTGAAACCGGAAGAAATTGAATCCTTAAACAGGCCAATTAATTATGAAGAAATTGAGTCAGTGATAAACAACCTTCCAAATAACAAAACTCCAGGCCCGGACGGTTTTCCTGGGGAATTCTACCAAACATTCAAAGAAGAAATAATACCTATTCTCCTAAAGCTATTTCAAAAAATAGAAACAGAAGGAAAGCTACCAAACTCATTCTATGAGGCCAATATTACCTTGATCCCCAAACCAGGCAAAGACCCCATCAAAAAGGAGAATTACAGACCGATTTCCCTAATGAATATGGACGCCAAAATCCTCAACAAGATACTTGCTAATAGAATCCAACAGTACATTAAAAGGATTATCCATCACGATCAAGTGGGATTCATACCTGGGATGCAAGCGTGGTTCAATATTCACAAATCAATCAGCGTGATACATCATATCAACAAGAAAAGACTCAGGAACCATATGATCCTCTCAATCGATGCCGAAAAAGCATTTGACAAAATACAGCATCCTTTCCTGATTAAAACCCTTCAGAGTGTAGGAATAGAAGGTACATTTCTCAATCTCATAAAAGCCATCTATGAAAAGCCTACTGCAAATATTATTCTCAATGGAGAAAAGCTGGAAGCCTTTCCCTTAAGATCAGGAACTCGACAAGGATGCCCACTCTCGCCACTATTATTCAACATAGTACTAGAAGTCCTTGCAACAGCAATCAGACAACAAAAAGGGATCAAAGGTATTCAAATTGGCAAAGAAGAAGTCAAAATGTCTCTCTTTGCAGATGACATGATACTCTATATGGAAAACCCAAAAGAAGCCACTCCCAAACTATTAGAAGTTATAGAGCAATTCAGTAACGTGGCAGGATACAAAATAAATGCTCAGAAATCAGTAGCATTTCTATACACGAATAACGAGACCGAAGAAAGAGAAATTAGGGAATCCATCCCATTTACAATAGCACCAAAAACCATACGTTACCTTGGAATTAACTTAACCAGAGACGTAAAGGACCTATATTCTAGAAACTATAAATCACTCTTAAAAGACATTGAGGAAGACATAAAAAGATGGAAAGATATTCCATGCTCATGGATCGGAAGAATTAACATAGTTAAAATGTCCATGCTACCCAGAGCAATCTACACTTTCAATGCTATCCCGATCAAAATACCAAGGACATTTTTCAAAGAACTGGAAACAAACAGTCCTTAAATTTGTATGGAAACAGAAAAGGCCCCGAATCTCCAAGGAACTGTTGAAAAGGAAAAACAAAGCTGGGGGCATCACAATGCCGGATTTCGAGCTGTACTACAAAGCTGTGATCACAAAGACAGCATGGTACTGGCACAAAAACAGACACATAGACCAATGGAACAGAATAGAGAGCCCAGAAATGGACCCTTGGCTCTTTGGGCAACTAATATTTGATAAAGCAGGAAAAAACATCCGGTGGGAAAAAGACAGTCTCTTCAATAAATGGTGCTGGGAAAATTGGACAGCTACATGCAAGAGAATGAAACTTGACCACTATCTCACACCATACACAAAAACAAACTCCAAATGGATGAAAGACCTCGATGTGAGACAGGAATCCATCAAAATTCTAGAGGAGAACATAGGCAACAACCTCTACGACATCGGCCAAAGCAACCTTTTTCATGACACATCCCCAAAGGCAAGAGAAACAAAAGATAAAATGAATTTATGGGACTTCATCAAGATTAAAAGTTTCTGCACAGCCAAGGAAACAGTCAGAAAAACTAAGAGGCAGCCCACGGAATGGGAGAAGATATTTGCAAATGACACTACAGATAAAGGACTGGTATCCAAGATCTACAAAGAACTTCTCAAACTCAATACACGAGAAACAAATAAACAAATCAAAAAATGGGCAGAAGATATGAACAGACACTTTTCCAATGAAGACATACAAATGGCTAACAGACACATGAAAAAATGTTCAAAATCATTAGCCATCAAGGAAATTCAAATCAAAACCACACTGAGATACCACCTTACGCCAGTTAGAATGGCAAAAATAGACAAGGCAAGAAACAACAATTGTTGGAGAGGATGTGGAGAAAGGGGATCCCTCCTACATTGTTGGTGGGAATGCAAGTTGGTACAGCCACTCTGGAAAACAGTGTGGAGGTCCCTTAAAAAGTTAAAAATTGAGCTACCCTATGATCCAGCCATTGCACTACTGGGTATTTACCCCAAAGATACAGACGTAGTGAAGAGAAGGGCCATATGCACCCCAATGTTCATAGCAGCAATGTCCACAATAGCTAAATTGTGGAAGGAGCCGAGATGCCCTTCAACAGATGACTGGATTAAGAAGTTGTGGTCCATATATACAATGGAATATTACTCAGCTATCAGAAAGAACGAGTTCTCAACATTTGCTACAACATGGACAGCACTGGAGGAGATAATGCTAAGTGAAATAAGTCAAGCAGAGAAAGACAACTATCATATGATTTCTCTCATCTATGGAACATAAGAACTAGGATGATCGGTAGGGGAAGAAAGGGATAAAGAAAGGGGGGGTAATCAGAAGGGGGAATGAAACATGAGAGACTATGGACTATGAGAAACAAACTGAGGACTTCAGAGGGGAGGGGGGTGGGGGAATGGGATAGACCGGTGATGGGTAGTAAGGAGGGCACGTATTGCATGGTGCACTGGGTGTTATACACAACTAATGAATCATCGAGCCTTACATCGGAAACCGGGGATGTACTGTATGGTGACTAACATAATATAATAAAAAATCATTAAAAAAAAAAAAAAGAAGTGTGTTCTAGTTGTCACTCTGTAACAAATCACTCTAGAACCCAGTAGCTTAAAACGATACAGCATTGTCTTCCAAGGCTCTGTTGTGGTTGACTGAGTTCATCCAGGCAGGTCTCACCAGAGTTTCTGATGCCTTCGTAATAAGATGATGGTTGAGACTAGAGTCATCTGAAGATTTCACTGGGTATTGCCAAGATGGCTTCTTCACTTAAATGTCTGCTGCGGGGATGGCAGGGATAGTTCCATATTGGTTGTCCATTTCTCTCTCACCACATAGCTTCTCAAATTGCTCAGCGTGCTACCTCACAAGTATCTATAGATAGAAACTTACTTGTTAGCTACCTTCCTCCAGAATGAGCATTTCAAGAAAGGGAAAAACAGTAAGCTAATGCCAATTAAGTGCTGGGTCCACAATAGCAAAAGGGTCACTTCGGGCATACTCTGTTGATAAAACCAGTCTCAGGAGTCAGAGGGCAGGAAAATTAGCCTCATCTCTTCACTGGGGGCATAGCATGTGCATGGAAGAGGGAAGAATTTGCAGGAAACACCTAAGAAAACTCAATACTGCAGATCTTCTTCTTGAATTGACTATAAAAATAAGGTAACTTGGAATCATAATATTAAAAATGGCAAGAGAAGCATTCTGGCTTGATTTCCAAGTCTCCAGTGTGAATTTCTAAAACAACCAAGAAGGACCCATATACAAAAATACATTTCCCCTGGTGTGGTCTTCCATAATGCTGAAAAATGCTCGATGTTTTCATTTATTTTTAATACAGACATTTCATACTCCTCTTCTTTGGATGATCACTTTTAATCATATCAACCTATCTTTGTCTTACAGTATTATTTCAGAGTTTGTTATTTTGCCTATATACCTTTTTTAAATTTAACTTTTATGTTGAAGTAATTGTAGATTCATGTGCAGTCATAAGAAATAATAAAGATTACTGTTGTATCATTTACCCAATTACCTCCAATAGTAACTGCTTATATAACTAGTACAATATCACAACCAGGATATTGACACTGATAATACAGACAAAATACATAATATTTTCATCACCACAGGAATCCTTCATGTTGTTCTTTTATTGTCACATCCACTTCCTTCCTAACCCTACCTCCTCCTTAATCCCTCACCATTTTAAAAATTGTGTCAGTTCAAAAATGTTATAGAAATTGAATCATAATTTTCAGGATCAGATTTTTTTCACTCAGCACAATTCCCAGGACATTTAGTCAAGCTGTGTGTATCAATACTTTGTTTTTATTGCTGACTAGATCCCATTGGTAGATGGTGGTAGAGAGTTTCTTTAATTCTTATCTGATTTTGTCTAGTCCCATCAATGTTGAGTCCCATCAATGTTGAAGTCCCCAACTGTAACTGTGAATTTGTCTATTTCTCCTTTCAATTCCACCACTTCTGCTTCACATATTGTTTAGTTCTGTTACTTGGTGCATACACACTTAGGATTGCTATGCACCCTTAGTGGGCTGACTTTTATCATTATATAATATCTCTCTGCTAATTTTCTTTGCTCTTAAGTCTACTTTATCTGATATTAATAATCATTGTTACTTTCCTCAATTAGTGTTTGGGTATATACCTTTCTCCATCCTTTTACTTTCAACTTCCCTGTATCCTCATATTTGAAGTGGGTTTCTTTCAGACAGCATAAAGTTATGTTATGTTTTGTTTTTTTTTTTAATCCACTCTCCCTCCTGATTTGTCTTTAAATCAATATATTTAAACACTTTACATTTAATGTAATTACCAATATGTTAGGGCTTAAATTAGCCATTTTATTCCTGTTCTATTTTACTGTTTGTTTCTCTGCTTTTTTTTCCCTGATTACTTCTGGATAATTTAAACATTTTTAAGGATTCCATTTTGTTTAGTAAATAGTGTTTTTGAGCGTGTCACCTTGTATAGCTTTCCTAATGGGTGCTCTAGGTATTACGTTATATACACACATGTATCACAGTTCATAGGTGTCATTATCATTTCACCAGTTCATATGAACAATAGAAAACCTGCTTCCTTTATGTTCCCTTTACTTCCCTCTTCTGTCATTCTAACTGACCTTCACCTATAGGTGAGCCCCTGTTTTTCTCTTGCTGCTTTCAAGCTTTTTCTTTGTGTTAAGTTTTCAGAAATTTATGATGTGTCTTGGTATAGATTTATTTGAGTTATTGTTTGGGGTTTCCTTAGTTCTTTGAAACTGTAGGTTTATGTCTCTTGCCCAATTCAGAAACTTTTCAGCAATTATTTCTTCAAGTACTTTTTAAAGCTTGGTCTCTTCTCCTTTTCTGGGACTCCAAATTATGATTTTTTTTTCTTATGGTTGCTAATGTCCTCAAAGGTCTGTTCTATTGTTCAGTCTATTTTCCCTCTGTCTTTCAAGACTGGGTCACTTTTATTTTTCTGTCACTCAGTTAATTCATTCTTTCCTCTTCCCCTCCATTATTGCATTGAGCCCAACCACTGAGCTTTCCCTTTTCAAAAAATTTTATTGATTTTTTTATTTTAATTACAATATATTTAACACACAATGTGGTATTAGTTTTAGGTGTATGATATAGTGATTCAACAATTTGATACATTACTCAGTGCTCATCATGATGAGTGTACTCTAATCCCCATCACTTATTTCAATCATTCCCCTACCCATTCCCCATCTGGTGGTTTGTTCTCTATAGATAAAAGCTGTATCTTGGTTTGTCTCCCTCTCTTTTTATTTTTTCTTTTGTTCATTTGTTTTGTTTCATAAATTCCACATTTCCATGTTGTTACAAAGAGCAATATTTCATTCTTTGATATGGCTGAATATTCTATCATATATAAATAATGTATATATGTATAATGGATATAATATATATAATATATTCTATTATTAATGTATATATGTATAATGGAATATTTATATATATATATATATATATATATATATATATATATATATATATTTGTGTATACACACACACACATACCACTTCTTTATACATTCATCTATTGATAGACACTTTGGCTGCTTCCATAGTTTGGCTACTATAAATAATATTGCAATAAACATAGGAGTGCATATATCCTTTTTAGTTACTATTTTTGCATTTTGGGGGTAAATACCCAGTAGTGCAATTCCTGGAAGGTAGGATACTTCTATTTTTAACTATTTAAGGAAACTCCATACTGTTTTCCATGATGGCTGTACCCATTTGCATTCCCACCAACAGTGCACAAGGGCTGCTCTTTCTCCACATCCTCACCAACACTCGTTTCTTGCGGTTTTGATTGTAGCCATTCTGACAGGTGTGAGGTGATGTTTCACTGCAGTTTTGATTCGCTTTCCCTGATGATGAGTGATGTGGAGCATCTTTTCATGTGTCTTGTTGGCCATCTATATGTCTTCCTTGGAGAAATGTCTGTTTATGCCTTCTGCCCATTTTTAAATTGGATTATTTATTTTTTGGGTTTGAGTTTTAGAAGTTCTTTTTTGGATACTAACCCTTCATTGGATATGTCAGATACAAGAAACTTCTCTCATTCTACAGGCTTTTAGTTTTGTTGATTTCCATCATTGTGCAGAAGCTTTCTGTTTTGAAGCAGTCCAATAGTTTATTTCTGCTTTAGTTTCTCTTGCCTCAGGAGACATATCTAGAAAAATGCTGCTATGGCTAATGTCAGAGAAATTACTGTCTGTGCTCTCTTCCAGAATTTTTATGATTGAGGTTTCACATTTAGGTCTTTAATCCATTTTGATTTTATTTTTATGTCTGCTGTAAGGAATTGTCCCGTTCCATTCTTGTCCATGTTGCTGTCTAGTTTTCCCAACATTTGTTGACGAGACTGTCTTTTACCCATTATATACTCTCTCCTGCTTTGTCAAAAATTAATTGAGCATATAACTGATGGTTTATTTCTGGGCTTTCTATCCTATTCCATTCATCTATGTGCTTATTTTTGTACCAGTACCATACTGTTTTGACTACTACAGCTTTGAAGTATAACTTGAAATCGGGAAGTATAATTCCTGCAGGTTTGTTTTTCTTTTTCAAGATTGTTTTGGCTATTTAGGTCTTCTATGGTTCCATACAGATTTTAGGAATATTTGTTCTAGTCCTGTGAAAAATGCTGTTGGCATTTTGATAAAGATCACATTACATCTGTAGATTAATTTGGTTAGTATGGATATTTTAACAATATTTGTTCTTCCAATCAATGAGCATGGAGTATCTTTCTATGTGTTTGTGTCATCTTCAATTTCTTTCACCAATATTTTATAGTTTTCAGAGGACAGGTCCTACACCTCCTTGATAAAGTTCATTCCTATGTATTTTATTATTTTTGGTGCAGTTATAAATGAGGTTGCTTTCTTAATTTCTCTTTCTGCTTCTTCATTATCAGTATATAGAAGCGTAATGGATTTCTGTATATTGATTTTGTATCTTGGGACCTTACTGAATTCATTTTACATTCCTAGTAGTTTTTTGGTGGCATCATTAGGATTTTCTGTATATAGTATCATGTCATCTGCAAATAGGGGAAGTTTTACTTCTTCCTTACCAATTTGGATGTTTTTCATTTCTTTTTCTTGTCTGATTGCTGTAGCTAAGACTTCTGATATTATGCTGAATAAAAATGGTGAGAGTGGATACCCTTGTCTTGTTCCTAAACTTAGAGGGACAGCTCTGAGTTTTTCACCATTGAGAATGTTAGCTGTGGATTTTTCATATATGGTCTTCATTATGTTGAGGTGTGTGCCCTCTAAACCTACTTTGTTGAAAGTTTTTATCATGAATGGATGTCGTACTTTGTTAAATGCTTTTCCTGCATCTATTGAAATGATGATATGGTTCTTAACCTTTCTCTTGTTGATATGATGTATCAAGTTGATTGATTTGTGAATTCTGAACCACCGTTGTATCCTGGGAAT
>NW_028273837.1:0-25366 GCF_024610735.1 Ursus americanus | reverse complement strand
ACCTTTGAGGACAGGGACTATGTCTTATTCATCTTTGTATATGACACAGAACATTACTAATATACAGGTTAGGTAATGCCTTTCAACCATCTCTGTAACGCTGTCATAAAATCAATTCTTTTTCCATCCCCTTGGGTCCTTCCCTTGAAATATGAACAATTTAATGCGTAATTGCTAGATGAACATTAAGCAATATACTTTGTCTACCAAAAAAGAGAATCCTGTTTTGTTAGAACACTCCCGAGAGTTGAAAAAGCAGTATCTGCAAATTGGTACTTTGGTTCTTTAAGATTAAGAATAATGTCTACCCAGAAGGAAAAAAAAAAAATGACGAGGCATTTTCGGTAGAAAGCTGCATGAGCAATCCCGAGGAGAGAGAGACTCCCTTTCCCTAGATTGATGCGGGACAGAGCCCTGCTCAGGCTGTACTTGGCTCCCAGTCCTGATGTTCCTCTAACCCGTATTACATAAATTACTTGAGGGGGAGAAAAATGTGTCTCTGATCGTCTCAAGCAGCTTTAACTTGGCTGTGTAATGAGAAGCAACATACTAGAACTGATTTCGGGTAGAAAGAGCAACTTTAGAAGGAGCAAACAGCTTATGCTTGCTTCCTAGGAACCCAAAATAAACTTGCTTCCTAAGTGTGTTCCCAGTGTTTTCGTGTTGGGAAGGATTGTGTTCAGATCAGAAGAACATGCCATAAGAACATACTTCCGCTTTAACATTTCAGTTGGTTCATTTTGTCGGTTTCAGCTTTCTTGTCTGCATATGCTTTTGCCCACCCAGGAAGACTCGATCACAAACACGCAGCTAATTTTGAAGCTCGCGACCTACACCCTGCCTACTACATCGTATTATCCCTGACAGCCTTTTATCTGGGCCTCCTCTGGGCCCTCGGCTGTCATTTACCTGCTGCTTGAAGACCTTCTCCCCTCCTGGTTGCTCTGGTTCTCTTCGGGTGAGCTTCTGCTCTGCTCACAGCTATTCAATTTTCCTGTGCCAACCTTGCATTGTTTCATAGTACTTGCCAAGCAGATGGCAGTGACATTTGAGTTCTGCAAAGATTCCTACCAATGCCACAGGACTGGTCTTTGCTGAAGCTAAGCCAGGGATTGAGTGAGTACAATGGAAACGTGAGCGATCAGCACACATTAGGTGTATATGTGTGTGAGCGCGTGTCCAGTGTGCATGGGACTTTGGCCATCTGGGCCTGTGGAAGTGGACAAAGTCTCCACGTTGCCTAATTCAGTACTTTTCTCTGCCACAGAGCCAGTTTGTCAAATAAGAGGCTTCGTGAGCGTATATGCACTGCTCCCAGCAGGCATAGCAGGAGTCAGATGTCCAGCCAGAGTTTGATGCCATTCCAGCATCTCCTTCTCCACAAGGCACTAGACAGGGGTCTGTTGCACATCACCTAGATAGGGCTAATCGTGGCCAGTCTTTCTGACACCTTCCTGGTGCACAACTTTATCTGAACTGCCTTGCTGTGCGTGAAATGCCACCTTTCAGTGCTCAAGTCTGTGATCACTGCCCTGACTTTGGAGGGAAGCTACAACGAGCTAAAAGAACCTGTCTAGATCATATCTTCTGCACCCGCGTATGACAGAACGTAATGCTTTTTGAAAATCAGGGAAGCCCCGGGACCGCACCACATTAAACTTTCCTCTCCTCTGGCTCCCTGCACTGAAAATCTAGTCTCCACTTCTGCTATGCCGAGTCAGCTGCCTGTTTTGGCTCCTCTGACACCACCTCACTCCATGCAGAGGACAAAATGATGAATTAGTGGCGATTTAATTCTTTGTGAGATGAAGATATCTCCATTGTCAACTGAAACTTCCTGAAAAATGCAAAAAGCCCTAGCACATAAGACCGCTGCAAGATGCCGAACAGCTGAGATCAGGGGGTTAATGCTACTGCCGTATCATTTTTATGTCACTTAGTTCCTCCGATAAAAGTCCATTTTAATCAAACTTTTCATCATTTCCTCATAGCCAATATATCCTTGATGCCAGTTAGAATATTTAATATTAATTATTCAGTGGAAGGCCTCCATTATGAGTTTAGTTAGACAATTAGTGATATAAAACATGTTAAGGCCCATTATGGTATTGATGTCCCCAAAACAGTTTTCACTGAATCTTGATGGACCACATATATTAAATTCCACAGATCTTTACTTTTCCCTCATTGTCCCTAGAAAATTCTAAACTATGACGTGTCTGTTCGTTCAATACTCCTTTTAGACGAGGAGGGTGTGCCTGCCAAATCTAATATTACCTTGAACTTGAAACATATTAAGCTCGGTAAATGGACTTCCATATTTTCCCTCCTACACCTTTTTGAGTGTTAGCATTTATTTCACACTTCTCCAGCCAAAAGAAAACAAAAGATTTCTTTTGTGCCTAGGCAGCTGCTCCGTGGAGAGTGTTGCTCTGTCTGTAATTTCTCATATTCTTTGGTTATTCTTGATGTTTTCCTATTGTATCGTCACTCCACCATCTGCCGCCAGAAGCTCGTGGCCCAGGATGACAATGGTGAGTTTCCTGACCCTACCGAAGGGCTTTGCGTGATGTGCACTCTGCACCCGCCTCCCTCCATCGTTCGCAGCTCTCCAGCCATTTGCTTCCATCCCCTGGCCTAAGTGCCTGAGTTTGTCCTGGTATCAACCTACCGCAGGCAGAGACACTCTGAATAAACCAAGTGGATGAATTCGTTACCATATCTGGTTCGCATGTGTTTGTGAGGGCCATGTTTTATGGTTCTTTAAAATGACATCACACCGCTCAGCTGTGCAGGCATCTCAGATACAAAGCGAGGGCCTCCCCCAAGGCATGAACACATGATGTCTTCAGCAGGAATACATAAGAGTAAAATCACTAGGTTGAGTTTCCATTTTTGTTCACCAAAATCTGCCTGCAGATGGTTTCAAAGATGCCACATTTACTCCTAAGCTAGCCAATTATATTTGAAAAGGAAATCAACCCAAGAACAATGAAGGCAGAGGCGGAAGGGGCGATGTAAGTGTGTGCAACACCTACCACGCGCCATGTACTTTCTGTGGGTTGTCTCACTTTCTGCTCACTGTCTAACTGCGTAGGAGTCATTATGATGCTCATTTTGGCAAAGGGAAAAAATCCGTCCCTGAATGGGCAGGATCAGAATTAGATCTCAAACTCAGTTCTTTCTGGTTTTCAAGATCTTTTTTCTTTCGCTTTACCAGACCACAGACACCGACAAGTTAGGGAGAGGGTGCAATACAGCAGCTTTTTTCTCAAGTAACGTGAGTTCATGGAAAGGAAGAGATCTTGGACCATATTAGAAATACATTCATTGTTTCTTAGGGCTCCAAAGAACATAGGAAATGTTGAAACCTGCAGGTGGTGAAAAAGCAATAAAATACAATAAGACAAATAATAGGGAATTTATGGGAAAAAAACAAAATTGCTTTTGAAGCATATCATTTTTCCTCTTATATCACTGTTTTCCCTGAGTAAAAACAAGATAGCCACGTTTTCCTTACAGCGATTATTCTGTTCCTCTCGGGAGCATAAATAAGGATGCAGAGGGCTCCACCTAGGGCTGCATGGGCACAGCGGCTGCGTCCCCCAAGTGCATGGACCAGGTTCCCGGCCCCCACCTGCACTCTGTGCGGCCCTTCCACGGCAGCGCTTGTAATGGGACATCGGGGAGGAACCAACACTTGCTAAGCATTTATTGTGCTCTAAGAACTCTGGTGGGTACTTCAAATCTGACATTTTTTCTAGCAACAATCCTGAAATAAATATTATTATCCCAATCGATAGATGAAGAAACTGAGGCTCGAGATCCAAAGGGATAGGGTCAGGGTTACACATAGAATAAATGGCAGGCTTTGGATTTGGTCTAGCTCTTTCTACCTCTGAAAACTCTAGACTCTTTATAAATTAAGTTGTCTTGTGCTAAGCTGGCTGGAAACACGTAGGAAAGAAGCAGTCAATGACCGTGCCTTACCGAGGCAGCCCTCTCTGTGCTGACCCCAGCTTGAATCACTGCAGGATGTAGCTTGAAGACATGAACGTGAACAAACCCCTAACAGGCATTCCAAACTACTAAGAACAGCAGCCATGAACCACAGAGCTCCCCTTAGCATATATAAAGCCCCACCTCCTTCCAGCCAAAGCATCTTTTAAACAGTGCTCTTTGTTAAAGACAACCTCTCTGTTATGCTCGTGTTTTAAAAATATACCAATTGATTGCACTTCCGCAATTTTCATAGCCAAGAAAGTATTGTTGCTTCTTTCACGGTATAGGCCTGGCAGATCCTCAGGGGACATGGCTGCGAGGTAAACGCCAGATAACTGTGGAGGGATGGCATCAATTGACTGTATTGCTTCAAGTCCAGAGAAGAGAGCTTTGGCAGTCAATTACCACGGTGGTGCCACACGAGCCCATCTGTGCCCTGGATTTCATGTGACACAGGCCCCCTAACCTCAGTCATTGTGCCAGGAAACACCTTGGTCCAGCTCCATCATTTCTAGCAAAGGCAAACATTTGAAATACAAATGTGGGAAGGGTTGGTACAAAAAGAGCAACATCCAGACTGTGTTCTTGCTTAGATTCCAAGTCTTCAATTAAGCCTAGATAGAAGTGGTTCGGGCTTGTCCCGACAGAGGGTTGTCCCACGCAACGATCACAAAACTGACCCTTGTGGTTGAACATGGAGTGACATGTTAAAGAGGTAGGAACCTGGCAGTTCTCCCTGGCCACTCTCCACCGACAATACACTCTGGGGCATGAGAAGTCGCCTTTCAACTTGGCCATTGCTTGAAAGTGAAGACAGGGTGGTGACTGCTCAGATAGGGTGTCTGCCCACTAATTGCTTGCATGTAGCTGAGGCAAATGCCCACCCATTTCCAGAAATGATAGTGTCTGACAGCCTGGGTTTTACAAGGTACCGGAAAGAGCTGTAATTGTTGCGGGAGAGGTTTAAGATGGAAAATAAGCACGTTGAGCTATTTTAAGAAAGAGTTGCCACAATGTAGCTTTTCTTCTGGAAACAGTCCTATAAAATCAGGATCGGGGTTTATGCTTGCTTGATCACTTTCCACTGATATGTTGGTGCCTTTGACAATTTATGCTAAATGGTCTAGACTGTGTAACACCCTTTTACAGTTTTGTTTTGTTTTTTTCTAACATCCAGAGTCAGGTCCATATATAAGCCAGACCTTCTAGCCAGTATTCTGTGAGTAATTTCCAGATGTGCTGCGTGTAATATGGCCAAGATAATGGAGTACTGCTTTCTGTGGATTGGTTATAGACAAGTCACTTACATTACCACCTTGTCAACAGCTTGAATTCCATAGTTTTTCTGGTCACTGCCTGCATATCTGATTTTTTTTTAACCCAGATCGGTTCTGAATTGTTCAGAGCTAACTGTGCAATTTTATTAGCCTAAACAGATGAGCTTAAAAAGTCATCTATGCTTGTTTATTCCTTCATTTAACACCTATTGCTGACTACCTACTTGGCACAATACACTCCATAGGCCTTGGAGATACAATAAGAATCCCACAAGACACAATCCTTGGACTAGGAAGTTTGTAATCGAGTGGAAAAGATAATAATTGTACAGCCACAAAGAAAACATAAAATTTCAATTCGGCCTCTTGTGAAAAACAAGAGATACATGATTCCAGAAAACAGGGGAAATTGGACTGAATCAAGGGAGGGAATGACACTTGAGCTGTGACCTGAAGGAGGTTAGAGAGAAGACATAAGGAACATTCCAGGCAGGGAAAACAACATGTGCAAAGGCCTTGTGGTAGGAGACGGCACAGTGAACTGAGAGACTGAAATAAGGCTGGGACGGAGACTGCAAGAGCCAAGCAGGAGAAGCAGGTAGAAGTCAGACCATGAGTGGTTAAGTCTGTTTATATTCATCCAAACACTCATTAGCAACCCTTTTTGGGTTTTAAGCAGGAGGAAGACATAGATGTGTGTGTGTGTGTGTGTGTGTGTGTGTGTGTGTGTGTGTGTGTGTGTTAGCTGCAGGGTGAAGAATAGACTGGAGGGAGGTAGGATGCAAACCAGTTAAAGGATATTGCTGTAGCTCAGGCAGGAGATGGTGGGGCATCCAGGGGTGGTGGTGATGACAGCAGAGATGGGAAGAGATGGTGGGAAGAACTGACAGAATGTTCTGATGGAGTGCATGTGGATATGTGGGAGGTGAGTAAAGCCAGGTGTCAAGAATGAATCCCCACACAACGGCATGGGTGGTGGTACCATTCCCCAAGAGAGGAAGTCCTGGGAGAGGACCAGGTTTGGGGAAGAGGGGAAGATCATGAGTGTGAGTTGAGACGTGCTAGATTCAAAGTGCCTTTTAGACTTCCAGAAAGAGATCCTGAAATGTACAGCAGAGACAGCTGACCAAGGAAGGGAAGTACGATGGCTAATCCAGGCTGTTAGACCAATGTGTACTCTTGAACACAGAAGACCCCAGGGCATATCAAGGGTGATGTTGTCATAAACCGCAGAGTCTCCTACTCGGAAGGTACAAAAAGAAGCAGGTGGACGGTGCAAATTGCATGGGACTGGCCTCTAGTCTGTGGTTGTGACATGTCTTCCCTGCTTATATGGACAACAAAGGCTTATCTACCACTGTCTGTGTAATTTCATTCTGGAAATTATATTTTTCTCAAGTAGTAAGCATTGGTGACTTAATGCCATCTGGCATTCTGTGACTAAGCATATCTCTGACCCCATAAAGTGTAAGCATGAAGATAATAAGAAACAGCAGAAATCATTTTGGTAACTATGCTGTCCCTAAAAGAATATTCTTGTTCTTCAGAAACATGCACTGAATAGTTAGGGGTAAAAAAGCACAAGTTTCCAATTTACTCTTAAATGGTTCCAGAAATAATAATATGTATATGTAATAATATGTGTATGTGCATGTTTGTAAATATGGAGAGAAAGAGGGTGCATGGAGAGGAAGGGAACAGACTGAAAGAAAAGAGAATGAATGAAAAAGTAAATGGGGCAAATGGGAAAATGTGGTAAATCTGGAGAAAGGATACAGGGAGTCCCTTTCACTATTGTTGCAGCAGCAGAACAACAGTAACAAGGAACAGTGGGAGGTCCCATAATTTTCTAGTGCCAACTCAAAAGTAAAAAATGTCCTCGTTCTGAAGTCCGGGGCTGGGTTCGCCCCGAAAGCAGAGCCTGGGACAGAGATTTGAGAGCAAGTGATTTTATTTGGGAACCGATCCCAGGAAGTATTGGAAGGAGAGTGAGGAAGAACAGGGAAGAAAGCCAGTCTATACTGCATTCACGAGCAGGTTACCACGGCAGGCAATGGGGATCAGTTCGGCTAGGGCCCTCTGGAAATAGTCCGGAACGCGTTCACACCTTGTGCCACCCCAGAGCAAGGATGTTGCAGAATTTGTCTCGCAAGTCCTATTTGTCCTTGGCTAAGGATTGCTCCTGAAGGAGCCAGCGCCCCAGCACTTCTGCCTATCTAGAGCACTGGGACCAGGAAGCCTCCACATAGCCAAGAAGCACAGCTATGTGGAGTAAGTCCTATAGTGGACCGGAAGTGGGGAGAGCTGGGTGGGACAGAGCAGCGCTGCTACAGCGAGTGAGCCGGAAGTCCCAGGGTCAAAGTGGATCAGTCCTGACATCCTTTCACAGGAGGAAAATACATGGTCATTAAATAGCTCCAGACAGTCTTGATGCATTTATTTTATTTTTGAAGGAGGTGTTGTTCGAATTGGTTATGTCTTCTGAAACACAATGAATAATGATAGAATTGACAGAGCCGCCCCAGAGCGGAACCTCGGAAGAATGTATTTCCGGTTTCTCTGTTTCACTCAAATATACAATTCATCAAAATGATGGAAAGTCTTTGATGAGTTCATTTTCTGTCGAGTCCGTGTTCGGAACCTCACTGAAATACGGCAGCACCTCTGAGAATGCCAGAATAGGAAAGCCTCGGGGAAAAAGGGAATTTGGTACTTAGGTGCCTAACTCAAGCGTGTCCATTAATGCGTGATGCCAGTTTGAGGATATGCAGTGACTTGACTTATGATCATGGCTATAAACACATACCTGGTCAGGTTTGCATAGATTTCAACAGGCCACCTTTGCTCCAATTAAGAATAGCAAGAACTTGGCCAAATGCAGGGACTGGTCATAGAGATGTAGTCAGATTGCACCCATGGTCTTGCCCCAGCATGAGAGTTTCTGTGGATATCAGTGTTGTATCCATGAAGCCTGTACAACTGGATCAATCACATCCAGTTAGTTAAGATGCTTAAGCTCGTCTTCCTGAGAACAAAATGTATGGGTTATAAATCAAACAGGCTACAGGATAAAATCCTAATGTAATTATTAGGTGAAAGAGTGAGTATTTTTAAAGTTCTTGATATATATTGCCAGACTGACCTCTGAAAAGGTTGTCCCAACTTACACTTCACCAGCACTGAATATAAAATACTTTTTTAACTTGTGTGAACGTAATCGATTAAGAACTACCAATTGTGGGGTGCCTGGGTGGCACAGCGGTTAAGCGTCTGCTTTTGGCTCAGGGCGTGATCCCGGTGTTACGGGATCGAGCCCCACATCAGGCTCCTCTGCTATGAGCCTGCTTCTTCCTCTCCCACTCCCCCTGCTTGTGTTCCCTCTCTCGCTGGCTATCTCTATCTCTGTCAAATAAATAAATAAAATCTTTAAAAAAAAAAAAGAACTACCAATTGTGATCACAAACTGTTTTAATTTGTAAGTCCTTTACTTGTAATGAAGTTGACTGTTTCTCACATGTTTATGGAATTGGTTTTTTTTTTTCAGTCTATGGTAGCTCATCTGTTTTCACGTCTGTCTAGGTTTTAATGCTTCTTGATTTACTAGAGCTCGTCATATATTAAGGACATTAACACTTTGTCGTATGTTAATATTATTTTAATTTAGCTTTAAATTATACTTATGGCAAATAGGAGTTTATAATTTTTATAAGTTCAATCTTCAATCTTTCAGCTTATTATTTATTCTTTGTTTTTATATGTAAAAAGTTGTCTTCCATCGTGAGACCACATAAACATTTACCTATTTTTCTTCCAGTTATTTAAGATTTTATTTATTTCTTAATTATTTATTCTACTGCAGGAATACTTTGAACACACATGTCACGCTAAGCAGTAATGTGCTTTCATAACATAGTTTCAAGCAGTATCAACTGTGATTTGTTGTAATCATAAAGAACACATGGTCGTCTGGACACCCATGTGAATAGCTTTGTGCGGTTAATGTGGAAGATATCTGTGCAGTTTATTGACATGCATCAACCAGCCACTTGTTTTTCCTTGCTCTCACTGCAGTTGTGTATTGTGTCAGGACACACGAGGTCTTCAGGGTCCTGGGAGTAGTCAGGATCACCCATGTGGGCTTCTTTCTTGAGGTGGCCCTTCCTCTTGCAAAATATGTGCTCCTGTCTTTGCCCTCTGCCAGCTGAGGTGACCCTCTGCGGCACGAACATGGTGTGACTGTTGAGCTGACACGCATGCCCTGCGTCCGTTGCAACATGCACACCTGTGTTCCTCGGATCTGCTTGATGAGAACTCTAGGTGTGCTCCCCGAAGACAGTATTCATACCATTGGAAGTTGCCCTTTGAATTTCTGTGAGAAAGATACAGTTCTACTGGCAAGAGACTTAGCTTGAGATAGCACATGTATCACTTGGCGAAACCCAGAGGAACCGTGAGAAGGGTCTTGATCTGACATATTTAAATGGTCCACTGGCTGGTTTCAGGGGACCCTCAAGCTCCCTAAGATGACATGCCATTTTTTTTAACGAGTAATATTTGGTGCATATTTCTGAGGGAAGGGGTGAGTGAGAAAAGTTTTACGACTCAATAAGTTTAAGACTTACTGAATGCGAGGGATTTGCTGTAAACTCTTCTTAAAGGGGTCATTTTAAAAAATCCTCCCCTTACGGTTTCTATGCGACCAGCATTTTTCTTTCAATAAAATAATAATGTCTTCATAGAGAATATATCATTTGTAAAATTCATGAGAAAAAATACTCAAACAGTAGCTTACAGTGTTGAAGGGTATCTTCAATAGCGGAGTGAACGTAATAGTTCTAGCAAGAAAACTTATTTTGGTCTCCTTTCAGCCCCCCACAGCATAATGTGTATATATATTTCTATTTTAAACCCTGCCTTTTGTGCGCTTTTAGAAAGAACAAAACCTTCCCAGCATATAAATCCCAGGAAACGGGATGGATGGCATCAAACTCTTAACTAGGCGCCCCCATCTTCCTCCTCCCCATCACACCCACCAACAACGTGAAACACAGGCCCAGCTTATGTTTCAGAGGCTACATCAGTGTGTTCACCAGCGCTGCCTAAGGAAGGGTTTACACATCCTATCTTCCCAGCATTTGAAAAGTAACATTCTGTTTCATCCCCTGAGAGTAGAGAGGAGGGGAAACACTATGAGAAGGACCAACGGCAACCTTCTTTGGAACACAAAGTACTACGTCGATCCCACTATAAATGATAGCAGCATAAAACCACAGGAAACCCAAAAAAAGGAAATTCTAACACAAAACCATAGCCACCCCACCATGTATAATGTAGATAAATAATCCAGTTAACGTATGTAGGATGTTGGAATATAGTTGTTCATATGCCACTGGCAACAGTTTATACTGCAAAAGAACAGAGACTTTAGTTGCTGATAGATGACAGATATCCTTTATTCATTCTTTTATTTAAAAGCTGAATGTCCTCAAATAAAATACTGATCAATAGCTAAAAATTAAGGGCTGATATATCTTTGTCTTGTAATATGGATTTGTGGCCTAATCTAGCCTTTTCTTGACCTTTTTGCCTAATGGGCAATAAGAGAAATTAATAATTATTAAAGTATTAAATTATTAAATTTATATTTATTAAATAATTATTAAATTAATAAGAGAAAGATGGTTGCATAAAACATCCTCTGCATGTGAATGTTTTTTACATATGAGTAATTTCAGGCGGCTAAAGATGGAATGAACTAACCTGAAAGTCACAAACTGCTCACTGTCTCAGCCAAATTAAGCTTCATGCTGAAAGGCATTCCTTAAGAGTCAAGAAGGCCGGGGGTCAAGCCATCAGGCCAGGCAGTGCAGCTGTCAGACCACCTTTTGCAGTCTCCAAGGGAGCAACCAAAGAAAACCCAGCAAAAAAAAATTCTCAAAAAATCAACAGAGAGAGTAAAGCAAAAATAACCAGATGTCCCAGAAGACTCTATTGGTATTATGAAGAAGGCTAGAGCAGGGCTAACAGGGTTTGGATTTTATCAACCTTACTAATAAAAGTCACTTGGCTCTCCATCGAGAAGAGCAGTTGGTACAATATGGAAAGGTTTTAAAGACCATTAATTTCTTGAAATGAAACAGCTGGCCTTATTGGCTATTAAATAATGAGCCAGATTCTCCCCAGTGCCTAAGTCACTTTCTAGTAGTAAATTAGTCATTTAGGGAGGCACATTAACTCTTTAAGAAGATTAGGGTTCGATTTAGTGCACTTTATGTGTAGAAGGAAAGTTGTAGGGGATCTGGCTGAAGCTGAGCAAAGAAAAGATGGAGACGAGATGGAATCTGATGGAAGGAAGCAAACCTGTGACTTGGGTTACTGTGACAGCTGAGGTGAGCATGGGAAATTTGAGGAGTTGAGTTGTTGAGGAATATTTAATCTAGTGTTCTGAGGTTGGATGAGATCGTGACAATAGAGAGAGTTGACACTTATTCATTCATTCATTCACTCATTCAGTCAACTTTTAGTTGGACAATGCTGTGTAGTGGGCACTGAGGAGACATTCTTCAAGGACACACATTCCTTGTCTCCAGGGCTTTACAGTCTAGTCTCTGGTGGCTTAGGTAAGGAGTGGAGGACAGACAAAAGGGGATTGCAATAGAGTATATCAAATGCTAAAATTGTAAATACGTACATTGAATTTGAGGGAAGGAAGTGACAAGACATGTAGTTTGAAGCACCTTGTACAACATGTTAAGACAGTTGACTCTACCCAGAAACCCTCTGGCCTTTGAAGGCTTTTACACAAGGGAATGGTTTGATCAGATTTGCATTTTAGAAAAAGTCCCTTGATAATTTCATGGAAAATAAATGGGAAGGGCAAGACTGGAATAAGAAAAGACAATGCGAAGCTGTTGATATATTCCCTATGAGGAACGCTGAGGGCCTGAAACGAGGCTCTAATGGCGGGGAATGCCAGCAAGAGAAGAAGGGCATGTGCTTGTAAGGAGATGACTTGACGTGATTTGATGGCTGAGTAGATATGGTCATTGAGGGAAGGGCTGGTGACAAAGGTGACTCTCGAGTCCAGGGCTTGGGCAGCTAGCTAGGTGGAGGGAGGTGCCATCCTCCTCAGCAGGTAAGGAAGGATGGGATGCAAGGTTTGGCAGAAAGGCAGTGACAGTTCTGGTCCCTAGGAGGATGACAAGCTGGCAGAGAAGCGGAAGCAGTTATCCATGGGAGTCCCCTAAAGAGCTGTGAAAAATACATACTAAAAGGAAACTGAGATTTATAAAACTGCACAATTCCTCAAGTTTAAACTGAATTCCTGAAGGGTATTTTGGTTGGTTTTTCTGCCACAGGAAGGGATTTCAAAGATGCGGATGTCTCCAAACTGCGGCTGTATCATTGCTCACTGTTCGTAGTGTTCAAGTGATTGGAAAGTGACAAATAGGAAATAATCATCTTTGGAAAAGCCACCTTTTTTTCTTTAGCTCAGCACATCAATAGTTAATAAAACATCGATATGAATATCGGGAAATTTATACTCTATGTAGAAAGTAGAAAATTGCACAGGTTGCAGACTAGGCAAATTAACAGTTCTTTCTCTGTCAGCACTTAAAATCCGTTCCGTGGTTTCTCTCTATGGTATGGGGTGAAAGGTGCCAACAAATTGGTTTAGATGATGTAAGTATCTGAAAATATGGAAGAAATTATATATTGGGGGAAAAGAGAGAAATTCTTATATATTAAAAGGTGTTGACAACTTCACCACAGAATAGCAAAAAAAAAAAAAAAAAAAGTCCTTAAAGATAAACTATTATTTCTGAATTTCAGAAACCACAGTTACAGTGTTATACTCTGTGCAGCCAAAGTCATTTTTAGAAAGGAAGTTGACATCAAAGTTTACTAAACCAGTAACCCTTGTGGCCACTTCACGATGAGAACCTCATTCTTTGGGAATGTGAAAAGTACAGAACGAGAAGGGTACAGAGTTCATAGACTGCCTAACGAGAACTTAGCAAAAGCGGACGACAAACAGGACTAAATGTGGCACTCAAAGTTTTCTGTAAGTCAAGGTGTCAGTCTGGTGCCAGTTGTATGACAGTTCCAGGAAGAAGTTGCCCAGGTAGGTGGCCCCAAACTAGCCCAGTCAACGTTCCATGTGAGCATGGACTGTCATTGTTCTTCACACACTCCATCTGGAGCAGACAATTTCTGCTCTAGAATAATTCAAAAAATATATATATATCAACGGTACTCCATTGTGCCATCTGTTTTTCTCAGAGACCCACTAGTCACTCCTGGTAGTAAAGCCACCCCTTCTGTGTTCTAGCATGTACTGAAATCCGTAAAACGCACCGACTGAATGCTCTAATTTGGGGCAACGTCACATCCTTTTAGCATGTGTCCTGAAACTTTAACAGGAGACAAAGCCTCCTGTTACATGAATGAGTTTTAAAAATGGGATTCCTGGGCTGAAATGTATAGGATAATACCCTGGTTTTTTTCTGTGTCGATGAGGAGAGGGAGCTAGAAAGTAGAGAACCGTCAACACCTAAAGGAGCTGTAAGGGGACAGAAGCCACTGAGGAGTGAGAGAGAGGGAGAGATGCCATACCAAAGGTAATTTTTACAGACTTAAAAATAGAGCCTGTGGCTTCATCTATTTCACAAAGAAAGTTCGTGCCCTTTGTCAGTGGCCCATCTCACAAGCAGCATTATGGGAAGGGGAAGAGCCGCTGGCTGCCGCCTTAACTCTTTGTTGGCTCTAGCAAGAAAAAGGCACGTTCCACGTCAGGATACATTTCTGAGTATCCTGTTTGTTGTTTCAAAACCAAATAAACAAAAAAATGTCAGCTGGGGCTGAGAAAAGCAAATGTTTGAGAAAAATATTTTCGACTTGTAGGCTTGTGATGTGGCAGGGCAATGGGAAAAGACTGCCCATCGGTACTAGTCCAGAGGTGAATTTTTAAAGGAGAAAGCAAATGTACGTTGATTTTAATTTAAATTCCATCTGGGCCAGATTGCACGCACACATACGCACACACGAGGAAAATATATATGAGAGAACAAAGAAGAACAGTAAAGTAAGCAACATATATTTGAATATTTCACAAGGATAGCTTAAAGATAAATAACATTTACCAAGTTTTTCTCTTCCCCTTAGATCAGAAACACTATGGAAATAAATATATCTTTTGATGGAATCTTTAACGTATCTTAAATGTCTTCCAGAGTCCCAACAGCTGCCCCAGGAGTTAGGTTCCTACAGACTCTCTTCCTCTCCCTTTCCTCTTCTTACCTTGACGGTGTTAGAGCAAATAAGAAGGTGTTAGAGCAAATAAACTTCCATATGTTGATTGTAGATAAATGCCAAATAATATGTTAGGTAGAGTTTCATCCATAATGTCATTTATTTTTTTTTTTTGAAGATTTTATTTTTTTGACAGAGAGAGACAGCCAGTGAGAGAGGGAACACAAGCAGGGGGAGTGGGAGAGGAAGAAGCAGGCTCCCAGCAGAACAGGGAGCCTGATGCGGGGCTTGATCCCAGGACCCTGGGATCACGCCCTGAGCCGAAGGCAGACACTTAACGACTGAGCCACCCAGGCGCCCCTCATGCATAATGTCATTTAAAGCAAGAGTTTTAAATCCGTTGTCAACTCTATATCACCATGTGCATTCTAAGACCAGAATCCTCCCAGAAAGCAAGACGGTCCCCTGGCACATGTCTGTGTCATGTAAGAAGGTAGGACAGACACATCCGTAACCCTTACAATCGCTTTGGCACCTGTGCAGACAGCTGTAGTCCAAGCATCGGCAGCGTAGCTAAAGCGGATAAAGATATGCGTACTCTGATACATAGAGCATAGAGCCTTACGAGGGGACCGATGCTATAAACCAGCATCGTAAGAATGAACGATAAAAGTAGAATCGTAAGAAAAAACAGTATTGACATGGTGATGTCAAATGGAGTGGCCCAAAGTCCGCATTTCAAGGTTTCAAGCTGACCCCAGATTTTACTGTTGCATGACAATTGCGTCATTTAACTTTGTAGTCCAAATCTTTGCCATCTGACATGGATTCTTGCATTGAAGTAGCCCATCAAATTATCTTTTTTAACTTTTTTTAAAGATTTTATTCACTTGTCAGAGAGAGAGAGAGAACATAAGCAAAGGGAGTGGCAGGCAGAGGGAGAAGCAGACTCCCCGCTGAGCAGGGAGCCTGACGCAGGGCTCGATTCCAGGACCCTGGGATCATGACCTGAGCCAAAGGCAGACGCTTAACCAACTGAGCCACCCAGACGTCCCAAATTACCTTTTTTTTTTTAATGCATTCTTAGCTCATCTCCCCAACTAGAAAGTTTGAGCTTTCTGAAGGTAAGCACTGTGTCCTAAATTTTTCTATCTCCTTTGCCGTACCAGCTTGACAGTAGATAGATATGTGGTCAGTATCTGCTTTTTACAACTGGTTATAATGAGCTATGTTCTAATAAAGTTTATCTGCTGTAAGAGTAGAAATGGAAACTAAATCAGTAAAGCGTAAAAAAAGTAAATATTTTCACAAAAAAAAAGATTTTTGAATCCGTAAAAAAATATATTTCTCTTTTCCTAGCATTCCAGATGCTTATTTTTGCAGGCCCTGAATTCTTTGTTCAAAACAGTGAGAGCTGTTGTTCTTATACCCACTTGTTCAGAGCCTACATTTTGGGGATAAAAACAGGGTTTAGGGGGAAAGGGGAGGCTGAGAAAAATGCCCACATAGAGGAATTAGAAAAATCTGAATGACCCACGTAAGGGAGAAAAAAGCTGCTGTGGCTTAGTCAGTTTCTCCTGGCCTCTCTTGTCCTCCTCCCTGGAGATGAGGTTTCCCTTGAGACCCATTTCAACAAAAAAGCAGGGGGGGGGGGGTGCAGAGTCCCGGGAGGGGGCGTCTCTGTGCTGATGGGGAAGGGAGCTGTGGTCATGGAGCAGCCACACCAGAGGCCGCCAGGCTGTTGGGGACTTTCTGTGAATGGATGACCGTTTTAATTTCACTCCCCAACAGAGGCGGTATCCAGCCAGCCCTACTTCAGACCAATTTTGCAAATCACATTTTGTGGCTGAAAATTGGTTTACTGCGCCCGCTCCATCTTGGAGGCCAAACTTCTCTGGTTGAGGGTGGGGCTTTGGCCGAGGTGGGACAGCTCCAGAATGATTCTTTTTCCTTTAATTGAAATGACAGCATATTCTTCCACAGATTAATTTTAAATTAGCCATGTTTATATCCTTTAATCAAGATGATAAAAACAGCACAAATAATTTTCTGCACTGTTCTTTTATTTATTTTTTTGAGACTAATAATGGCTGATTGGCTCCTGACATGTATTGCCTTGCACAGAAGTTTTACTCCAGGCACACTGGAGCCTGGACTGTTTACCACTGCAGTCTGAATTATTTTTCACCTTGCTTTTGTCTCATAGTAAAATAAATGAGGAATAAAGCTTAAATCATGGATTCCACCAAGATTCCTTCCACGAACATAAAGAGGATGCTTTCATAAAGAGATTTGTCCCCAGGATTATATCTCACACTGAAATATAAGGGCCTTCTTCCTGGAAGAAATATTTCTTAAAAATGAGTACTTGCAAGAAGTGTTCATCTGTGAACTTTTACCAATTAGAAATGGCTCCATACTTAAGACTCTTTAATAATGTCTGTTAAGCAGCATTTTAGCTCATTTTTATAACACATTCAGGTTTGGTGATTTATATGAAACATTAAATGTAATAAATTTAGATCTTTTTTCAAGTATGAGGCACAGCATCTCTGAATCACCCATTTTATCGGCATGCCCCTTGAAAGGTCCAATCTCTCGCTATCATTCATGGCCGTAATAAAACAGGCTTCTCCTGTCTCTCTCTTGACATCTGTAATAATGGGAATGACATGTGTGTGGAGACCCTGTAACCAGAGGGTGTGTTGATATTGCTTCATGGCAGGGACTAAAGGTCTATGACCAGAGGGTGAGCTAAAAACATGCATCAATGACTTCCGTCCCAGTTTGGTACCAGAAGCTCTGCTAATGCCTAAGTTTTAATGATACAACGAGTAAGTTTCAGTACCGAAGAAAAAAGGAGACATTAAATGTCTCACTCTACATGACTAGAGTTTGTAAAAGAACTAATGCCAAAGAATGGAACTTTGAAACACAAATGGATCTACTCATGATAGTCAGAGGAGAGAGATAAAATCTTCCTGTTGTCTCACTCTTCACTTGCTGAATCACGGGAAGACATAAGATGGTAAACTCCCTTGGAAAAAGCTATTCTCCCGAATGCAACAATAAGTATAGTAGCCTTCTTTAGAATTATCATGAGAAGTTCAAATTATTCTACGCCTGGGTGGCTCCGTCGGTTAAGCGTCTGCCTTCGGCTCAGGTCATGATCCCAAAGCCCTGGGATTAAGTCCCACATCGGGCTCCTTGCTCCATGGGGAGCCTGCTTCTCCCTCTGCCTGCCGCTCCCCCTGCTTGTGCTCTCTCACTCTCTCTCTCTCTGACAAGTAAATAAACAAAATCTTTAAAAAAAATTATTCTACTTCATACTGAAAGTTGCTTACAAGGTTAAGTTTTTATTGCAATTGGAGTCTAAAATACCTGGATACTTTTGGGAATCTGTATTAAATTGAGAAAATGCTCACATTTCAAGCATTTGAATAGGGTTGAGAATTAACTAATACTTTCAATTAAAGATACTGAATGGTCTAAGAATTTTAATTTTATATTCTTAAGATAAATAGATGGCAGAAGAAGACGTAACTCCAGTTTTCGGGCATCACTCACTCGGAGGCAGCTTTTAAGGACTGGGTTTAGAGCTGGTCCTCGCAGCCTGGCTGGGTCCCGGCCCCCAGATGTGGATCCTGGTCCTGCTGTCTTCATTTCTGGTTGCATTTGGAAATAACTAGATGAGAAGACATGGGTCTTTGAGCCAGCACCAATCCATCCCTCGTGCAGGCGGCCCTCAATCTCAGATGGGCTGTGTTTCTACAGCCTGTGTTGCTACCGACTGTCCTGGCGCTCGGAATGCATCTCTCCTAGCAAGGATGCCCGTGCAGTAAGCAGGCTGCCACGCGAGCAGTAAGCAGGCTGCCACGCGAGCAGCCACACAAACCTGTTTAGGCCATCACGTAACTGAAATGCTGTCCACATGAAAACCACTTTCAAAACATTGTTGCTGTGTGACGCGGACACACCTTCCCCAGAGTAGGCATTCTCTGCAAATAAGCGACTCGGGAGACTCTCTCGCCTTCTGGAGTCCCACACTAGACTCTGAACGTGAAAGTGAGACGTAATGAAAGGAAACAAGATGAAGAATCATGACTTTGAAGAATACTATTACAATGCTGGTAACTAAAGCAGAAAAATAGGAAATTGAATAAGAAGTCATGTTTCATCTATTTTAATAATTGTATTTGAGAACAAGCAGGTTCCATCAGAAAAGGCTGAGGAAGGTGCTGGAAGCTTATTGTTAAGGTTCTGAAGGGGGCATCTGGCCACTCTCCAGGTTGATGGTTGTGCTTCCTTTGGGATATTTTTTTTTCCCTAAAACATTCTGTAGAGTAGCCTAGATTATTGCCTTTTCCGCAGATATTCTTGCCAGTGGAGCAAAGAGCAAATGGCATTTTCTTGAGGTGTCTGAGAGGAGTGAGGGGGAGGAGGAGGAAGGGACCTGCTACAGAAAGGGGTGTTGCCTCTGGTGGAACTAAATTAAGTCATGTAGAGTGAGACATTTAATGTCTCCTTTTTTCTCAGGTACTGAAACTTACTCATTGTATCATTAAAACTTAGGCATTAGCAGAGCTTCTGGTACCAAACTGGGACGGAAGTCATTGATGCATGTTTTTAGCTCACCCTCTGGTCATAGACCTTTAGTCCCTGCCATGAAGCAATATCAACACACCCTCTGGGCATACTCAAATCTCTTGCTGACTGATGCAGGGGCTTTTAAAAAGCAGGGTGAGGGGGTGATGAGGAAGAAATGTTCTAACCAACAGTTCCTGTGACAACTGGTATGGAAGGTGCAGAACTCAGGACAGCTGCGTTGGTAAACTGGCTATTCTCAAGTAATCAGGAAAGGAAGAAAGAACGGGTCATGGGAGGCTGGTGTGGGAGTAGGTGTGTAAATACATCACCTAATTGTAAAAAATATACTTAATTGTTACTTAAGTACATGAAATTTGTTGTTCTCGATTCAGGGAGTATTTATACCCGAAAGAGAAGGTACCATACCTGCTCTCCATGGATTCATTTCGTGAAATGAAACTTGGAGCATTAGAAGTGGCTCTGAGCTTCCGTTTAACCAATTTTCAGGCAATGCCTGTGTCATGAGCTTGACGTCTACTAGGAATGAGGTTCCAGAGAATCAGAGATGTTCCCATGTGATTCCTGCATTTGGAGAACTTAACTGAGTGCATGGCAATGATGGCTGAAGGGATTAGGAGACATTAGAAACAATATGCAAAGGAGAAGTTAGTCATCTCTCCCCACAACGCGCTGTGTGTATGTGTGAGTGTGTGTGTGTACATACATACATACACACCTGCGTGTGTGACATGTTTGCATACTGTTCTGGAATGGCTCGAGAATAAATATCATGATAAAAATCATGATGATGGTGCTGGTGGGGAGGGCGATGACAGCAGCTGATACTCGACGGCCTCATACGTGCTAGGCGCCCTTCTCAACGTTTTGCCCATATTGACTCATTTAATCCTCACAACGATTCTATCAAGTACATACTATAATTTCCCCATTTCATAGTTGAAGAAAGATAATCTCTTGAGTTCTTGCCGAATTTTAATTCAGCGATTCCCATACACAACTGAGATGAAGCAGGCTTTCTGTTCCAATGCTCTTAAAGCCATATTTATCTGGATAAATTGGAACAACCATTCACGTATATAACAAGGGATGATGCAGAGGTCTGCCACAATCTTGGGTCCATTTGCTTTTCCTATCCTAGGTGCCCTATTTCCACTTCCCTTCCAATTCTGGCTACCCCTCTTCTAACTCTGTCTGCACAGCTTGTGCCTGTCACTTCTGAACCTAGCCCACCACGTTCCTCACCAACGGTAACACAAAGAGGTACAGAGAGATTTTCCACATTCTACTCCATTTTGCCGCAATTCTCATTCTGAAGGGCCATGTTAACCAATGGCAACCCTCAGACACTAAACGGCATTTTCAAATGTTCTTTCTTTGAAATCTGATTTTGTAAATATTCAGAAAAGTGCTTAAAGGATACAAATCCCAAGCATTGAAACACAATTAAAAACAATGCTTTGTAGTCCTTTGCTTTCCAATATGGTAGCCACTACCAAGTACGATTCTCACTTACAATGTGAAGAGCCTAAATCGTGATGTGTTTTAAGTTTAAAATCCAAACCAGGTTCCAACGATTTAGTACGACCACCTCCCAAAAAATGGAAAATATCTCATTAGTTATTTTTTATATTGATTACATGTTGAAATTATAATATTTTAGCTATATTGGGTTAAATAAAATGAATTCTTAAAATTGGTTTCATCTCTCCCATTATACTTTTTAATGTGGCCACTAGGAAAACTTTAACTGTATAGGTGACTGGCATTATCTTCTGTTGGGCAGCACTGCTGTGGACTGTGAAACAAAGAAACTCCATGCAGAGAGAATGGTGGTGGCTTCTGCTGAACCACCCCAGGTCAAGTCTGAGGGGCACATGTTCAACCTGAGCCTTCGTTTTTGGAAAACATTCTCTCTCTCTCTCTCTTTTTTTTTTTTCCCCTTAAATTGTGCAT
Organism: Ursus americanus; assembly: GCF_024610735.1. Taxonomy (NCBI): domain Eukaryota; kingdom Metazoa; phylum Chordata; class Mammalia; order Carnivora; family Ursidae; genus Ursus; species Ursus americanus. Next base: position 4,274 of record NW_028273837.1, on the reverse strand, counting down.
AATACCAGGCACACCTGGATTTCTGGATAATTGCACCCACAAGTGGCTACATGCAGACACAATTAGGTGCTTGCAACTTGTTTGAAGGCACAGGTGTCTAATTGCGCCCACAAATGGCCATTTGGCAGGCACCACGCATTGTGCACACAGCTGATTATAGGCAGAAAATGGCAACAACCAAAAAGGAGGCCTGGATAATGGAGGCATGAAAATAGACCCCGCGTCCCCCCACGGTCTTGGTGTGACCACTCCTTCCAGCCTTTTTTGTGCACTGCCTAGGTGTTTATGGAGAGAGGCATATTTGGAACGCATGGGCTGGGAGATGAAAATGTGTACGCCCCATCTCACAAAGTAAATGCTGTCTTGAGCTTTTAAGTAAATTGGGGCTAACAAAACCCACATTGTCAACCTGAGTAGCCTTAAAGTGGATTCCGCCCTGCTGGGACCGGCTGTTTATAATGGCTAAAAATGATGGAGTGTGTGAGAAGCCCCAGGGACCCTTTGGTAAATAGTAGTGTTTAAAGGGTTAATCCAACCTAATGAATCATTTAGTGGGGATGAGCAGGCCCAGAGTGGTGGCCTCAGGAAGACTCCGGCAGGCATTTACTGAAATGCGGCGCGGGTAGAGGAGGGGAGGCCAGCTGAGGAGCCCGGAGCTGTCGTGCAGGTCAGCGTCCCCGGGCAGGGAGTAATGGATATCCCCAGCTCTCGAGACAGCTGAAACAACAAAGCTGGACATGGAAACGCATTCACTTACACAGATTTCAATGTCCAGAGGCGATGTGGGGAGGCACTTGGGCCCTGCCTCTTGGACTTTTAAGGCAAGCGCGGGGAGCAAGGAGTCGGCTGTCTTTCTCCCCTCTTATTTCACAAAGGGCTTTGTAGTAGATTTCAGTAGCTTTGTGGTCTCTTGCGGAAGGCTAGCCTTCTCAGCACTGTTGATCGTAAGCATCGGCCCTCAGGCCACAGCAGAGTCAGTGCTCAAGGAAATGCACACCTTTTCTTCACCAGAGTGGCCTCCGTGTCCCCTAACACAGAAGGACCGGCATCCGTTTCTGAGTTCTAGGACGACCAAGGAATCCTTGGACAAGGTTAGGAAATCCAAACCAGGGCAGCTTGACTTGGTTTTTTTCAGGATAGAAGAAAAAATTTTCCCCTAATGAGTGATGGCTTTAGTCGTGTGTATTTATTTGCAATATAAGTAAGTTCGTGATTTACCCACCTTGACAAATTCTCTCTCCGTCTTGGATCTTCACATGCCTGTGTGTCTGCTCTTTATTTATGATGATGGCTCCCTGTTCTTGAATGGCAATGCTATTGTAATAAATCTCCGTAAAAAGCCAATTCTCAGTTCAAGTTACTACAGGCTGAATATGAGGAAGACAGTATAAAAACACACACTGGTTGTCGTCTTTCGGAACCTCTGTGACAGTCTTGGCTCAGAACTTCTTCCATTTTGATTGGCCTGCAGCTCAACCTAATGTCAACTTACCATAATTCCTTTATGTGGAAGGCTATTATTCCATTATGGTCTTCTCTCTTGTCTCCTGGTGTCCCAGGAAGGTTGGTGAGAGATGACTGAAGAATTTTCTTCCTGTCAGATATTTCATCCCATATGATTCGTCTCTTTCTTCAGTTTAATGGCACAATGGAAATGTTCTCTTTCCTGTCATTACCACTCCTTCTGTGTAGACTTGAGATACATGCGAAAATATAAAATTTCTTTAGGAGTTTTGTGTAAGGATAAAAATGATTTTGATTTCACCATTTTATATATTTTCAGTCAAATTTTTCCTCTACTTAACTCCTTCCACCTTATTTGCTGCCTAGTTATTGGAGACAATGTAGAACTGGAGGTAACTGGCATGGGGTGATAGTTTGCTGTTGTGAAAAAGGATTTGCAAGTTTCCAGTCAAGTATCCCTATACTTCCTTATTTAAAAAAAAGAAAAAAGGAAGAGGGAGAGAAGGAGGAGGAGACGGAGGAGGAGAAAAAATCAGAAGAGGAGGAGGAGAAAGAGACGGAGCAAGAAGTTTTCACAAGTTGCGAACTTTGATACCAAATACAAGGGAGAGTAGAAGTTTCTGGTTCTGCATGTGAGGAACTTGGAAGTCACAACTCCATCCTAACAAGTAAAAAATGAAAAAGATTGAAAAATTAACAATTCTTCTTGGATCTGCAAGAGAGGTGAGGACACAGGGCAAACCACTGCCCCAAAGATTGGAGAGACAGGCAAATACAAATACACTGTGGCTTACAGGAACAGAGACTCAAGAGAAACCACTGCAAGGCCCAGTGCTGGGGTAAGGAAAATCTGACCTGTAATTAATGAATTGCTGGAGGTTCAGTGGGGACAACTCTGACGGTTATATACTCCAGGTGGACCCAGTTATAGGGAGGCCCACAGTATTGTGAGATTTACGTCCAGGAGCTCAACCAGATTCCCACAGCAAATATGGAGGGGGATGCCCTTGTGTCTCCAGCAGTGAGAGGAGGACAGGGGCCATTTTTAAATACACCAGAGTACTCTGTTCTTCTTAACAAGGCATACCATCAGGGGAAACTAGTTAACAAAGCCTAACCTGCTGAGGTTATTAGCGAAGCCTAACTGACCTGAGGGAAGGGAAATAGCCAATTCCAACAGGTTCTAGCTTTCCATGTGGGAGAAGGGGAATACTCAACTTCAGGCCACGCTGGCCATCCTGTTCACCGAAGTAGGGAGAAACGAACTGAGAAATGCTTGTGAAGTTCACAGGCCAGAAGCACAGGCTCACTAAAAGACTGAGACCTTATCACAGGACTATAGAATGCTCCCTCCCCAGCCCCACGCCTCACCTCCACATTCCTTGTACTCAGTATATCATGTCTAGCTAGCAAGAAAAGACTACAAGACATACTAAAAGGCATAAACCAGAAAACAAAACAAAACAAAAATCATAATTTGGAGAGAGAGAACAAGAAGAACCAGACCAGGCAGGGCTGTTAGAATGATCAGACTGGGAATTTAAAAACAATTATGATTACTATGTTAAGAGTTCTGGTGCATAAAGTAGATAGCACAGAAGAACAGATGGGAAATATAAGCAGAGAGATGGAAATCCTAAGAACCAAATACATATTTGCAGTTATAAGGATGTACCCTTCATCTATTTTAATTTCTGATAACAACCTGTATTATAAATGTCTTGAACCTCTCTTCCAAGAAGCCAACCATGGTGAGCTTCTGCGTCAGAACACCCACTGTCATCCTTTGGTCTCAAGAAGAAAATCTCACATTGGCGTGTCTCAGGAGCCACATTCTTAACCACAGTTAACCGGAAGACCTACGTTACTATCAGATGCCCTGTGGAGTCTAGTCTAAGTTGCTAATATAGAAATCATGGGTCTCAAAGGACCAGTGGTGATATCTGAATGAGTCATTGCATCTTGGAAAATCACAGAAGTCACTGGTCAAGAAGTAAATGTCTATTCTTATTACTTAATTTCTTTATAAACCACAATTGTAATTGTGGTGTAGATTTGGTTTTACTTCTTAGTGTTTTCCTGAAGAAGCTACGAAAAGAAAAGGATTCACAATCAGCACTAGACTCTAACCAGATTTAGATTTGGTGGCTGACTATCATGCTACCTGTATTGAATAAACCACTGCTCCAATGTTCTGAATAATAATACCACAGTCTTCAGAAACAGTGTATTTCCTTCTCCAAATTTCCGACATGTAAGAAAAGCAGCAATCATTGGAAGCGTCTGGTAACTCGTTGTATTGGCATTGACTTTAACTTCTCTCTGTGGCTTTCTCTTTTCCTAACATAGGTAGAGCTGCTGAGAGAGAGTTCTGTTTTTTAGGAAAATACTCAGGTACTGGGTTATTCTTGGGTTTTTTGCTTTTTGTTGATTTGGGTTTTTAGACTCTGTTTCTACCATGACCCCTAGCCATGACAATTGGTGGGGAAATAAATGAGGGAATGGTGGGGGAAATAAATAGAATTCTTAGTCTTCGTCACATGGAAAATAGTTATGACACTTCTTTTCCCTTTCTCTGCTCCTCTTTCTTTTCCCGGTTTCCCATTTCTAGCCAGGCTTTGCAAAGAGCAAGAGACCTCCTAGAAGTGAGATGAAAATGGGAGTGCATTTAAGATGCAGAAAGCAAAGGCCACAGGCTCCTTCAGGCAGGGTCCTGCCTTGTCACCACTGTATCATCAGCCCTGCATAGTACCTGGCACATAGTAGTCATTCAACTAAATTTTAAGGTGGGGGTCAGGGGGTGGGGTGGA
>NW_028273836.1:0-25398 GCF_024610735.1 Ursus americanus | reverse complement strand
CAATCCCAGCGTGGCGGCGCCAGGCCCCTTGGGAGGGGCTCCTCTGGGGCCGACCTAGGTGTAGGGTTAGCCCAAAGGAGGCCGGCAGGCCCGAACCGCCGGCTGTGCGGCGAGCAGAGGGGCGGGCCGAGGTGAGGGCGCTGGCGAGGGGGAGCGTGGGCCCAGGCGTTTTGGCACGGGGGGCCTTCGATTGTCGCTGGGGGCTTGGAGGGCCCTGCCCATTCTCACACCCTAAATGACCGGTGGCGCCCCTAGCGGCCAGGGTGGCGGCGTGTCGGCAGGATGAGTCTGGAGCTGGGGCTCAGTGGTCCCCGATCCCCGGCGAGGTGGCTCCAGGCACTTGGGAGGGGTCCCTCGGGGGCCGACATATGGTGAGTGTTAGCCCAAAGGAGGCCGGCGGGCCCAATCCGCCGGCTGTGCAGCGAGCGGAAGGGGTGGGCCGACGTTAATGCGCTGGCAAGCGGAGCGTGGGCCCAAGCGTTTTGGCATGGGGGGCCTTCGAAGCTCACCGGGGGCTCGGAGGGCCCAGCAAGTTCTCCCGCCCTGAATGCCCGGCGGCTCCCTAGCGGCCAGGGTGGCGGCGGGGAGGCAGGGTGAGTCCGGAGCTCGGGCTCGGGGGTCCCCAATACCCGGCGTGGCATTGCCAGGCCCCTTGGGAGGGGTCCCTCGGGGGCCGAGCTAGGGTTATCGTTAGCCCAAAGGAGGCCGGCAGGCCCGATTGGCCGGCTGTGCGGCGAGGGGAGGGGTGAGCCGAGGTGAGGGCGCTGGCGAGCGGGAGCTTAGGCCCAAGCGTTTTGGTGCGGGGGGCCTTCGAAGGTCATCGGGGCTCGGAGGGCCCTGCCCGTACTCCCTCCCTGAATGACCGGTGGCGCCCCTAGCGTCCCGGGTGGCGGCGGGGCGGCAGGGTGAGTCTGGAGTAGGGCTCAGGGGTCCAAATGCCCCGGCGTGGCGGCGCCTGGCCCCTTGGGAGGGGTCCCTCGGGGGCCGACCTAGGGTTGAGGTTAGCCCAAAGGAGGCCGGGGCCCGATCCGCCGGCTGTGCAGAGAACGGAGGGGCGGGGCGAGGTGAGGGCGCTGGCGAGCGGGAGCGGGAGCCCAAGCGTTTTGGCGTGTCGGGCCTTCGAAGGTCACCGGGGGCTCAGAGGGCCCTGCCCGTTCCCCAGCCCCGAATGAGGACGGTGCCCCTAGCGATCAGGGTCGCACTGGGGCGGCAGGGTGAGTTCAGCCCTGGTGCTCGGGGGTCCCCAATCACCCGCGTGGCGGCGCCAGGCCCCTTGGGATGGGCCCTTTTGGGAGCCGACCTAGGCTTAGAGTTAGCCCCAGGAGGCCGGCAGTCCCGATCTGCCGGCTGTGCGGCGAGCGGAGGGGCGGGCTGAGGAGAGGGTGCTGGCGAGCAGGAGCCTAGGCCCAAGCGTTTTGTCACGGGGGGCCTTCAAAGGTCACTGGGGACTCGGAGGGCCCTGCCCGTTCTCCCGCCCTAAATAACCCGGTGGCGCCCCTAGCAGCCCGCGTGGCGGCAGGGCGGCAGGGTAAGTAATGCGCTGGGGCTTGAGGGTCCCCAATCCCCGGCGTGGCATCGCCAGGCCCCTTGGGAGGGGCCCCTCGTGAGCAGACCTGGAGTTAGGGTTAGTTCCCAGGAGGCTGGCAGGCCCAATCCGCTGTCTGTGCGGCGAGAGCGGGGGCGGACCGAGGTGAGGGCGCTTGCTAGCGGGAGCGTGGGCCCAAGCGTTTTGGCGTGGGGGGCCTCAAAGGTCGCCAGGGGCTCGGAGGGCCCTGCCCATTCTCCCGCTCTGAATGACTGGTGGCGTCCCTACTGGCCCGGTAGCTGTGGGGCGGAAGGGTGACTCCGGCGCTGAGGCTTGGGGGTCACCAATCCCCGGCGTTGTGGCACCAGGCCTTTGGAAGTGGCCCCTTGGGGTCTGACCTAGGGTTAGTGTTAGCCCCCAGGAAACATTCAGGCCTGATCCGCTAGCTGTTCATCGAGTGGAGGGGCGGGCCGAGAAGAGGGCGCTGGCGAGTGAGAGCGTGGGCCCAAGCATTTTGGCAAGAGGGCCCTACGAAAGTCACGGGGGCTCAGAGGGCCCTGCCTGTTCTCCAGCACTGAATGACCGGCGGCGCCCCTAGCGGACTGGGTGGTGGTGGGGTGGCAGGGAGAGTCCAGCACTGGTGCTCGGGGGTCCCCAATCCCCGGCATTGCGATGCCAGGCCCCTTGGGAGGGGCCCCGTGGGGGCAGACCTAGGGTTAGGGTTACACCCAGGGGGCTGACAGGCCCGATGCTACGGCTGTGCGGCGAGCGGAGGGGCAGGCCGAGGTGAGGGCGCTGGCCAGCGGGAGCGTGGGTCAAGTGTTTTGGTGCGGGGGGCCCTTCGAAGGTCGTGGGGGGATCGGAGGACCCTGCCCGTTCTCCCGCACTGAATGACCGGTGGCGCTCCTAGTGGTGCAGGTGGCAGCGGGGCGGCCGGGTGAGTCCGGCACTGGGGTTCAGGGTTCCCCAATCCCCGGCGGTACGACTCCAGGCCCCTTGCTAGGGGCCCCTCGGGGGCCGACATATGGTTAGGGTTAGCCCCCAGGAGGCCCGCAGGCCCGATCCGCCAGCTCTGCGGTGAGTGGAGGGGTGGTCGGAGGTGAGGCCGCTGGCAATCTGGAGAGTGGGCCCAGTCATTTTGGCGCGGGGGTCCTTCGAATGTCGCCAGGGGTTCGGACGGCCCTGCCCGTTCTCCCGCCCTGAATGACGGGCGGCTCCCCTAAAAGCCCTGGTGGAGGAGGGGCGGTAGGGTGAGTCGGGCGCTGGGACTCAGGGGTTCCCAATCCCCGGCGTTTTGGCGCCATGCCCCTTGGGAGGGGCCCCTCGGGGACTCACCTAGGGTTAGGGTTAGCTCCGAGGAGGCCGGCAGGCCCGATCCGCCGGCTGTGTGGTGAGCAGAGGGGCAGGCCGAGGTGAGGGCGCTTGTGAGCAGGAGCGTGGGCACAAGCGTTTTGGCGCGGGGGGCCTTCGAATGTCGCCAGAGGCTCTGAGGGCCCTGCCCGTGGTCCCGCCCTGAATGACCGGCAGCGCCCCTAGTGGCCCATGTGGCAGCGGGGCAGCCGGTTGTGTCCAGCGCTGGAGCTCGGGGTTCTCCAATCCCCGGTGTTGCGGCTCTAGGCCCCTTGCTGGGGCCCCTAGGGGGCCGACCTATGGTTAGATTTAACCCCCAGGAGGCCGGAAGCCCGATCCGCCAGCTCTGCGGCAAGCGGAGAGGCAGGCGGAGGTGAGGCCGCTGTCGAGCGGGAGCGTGGGCTCAGGCGTTTTGGCGCGGGGGTCCTTCGAAAGTCGCTGGGGGCTTGGAGGGCCCTGTACGTCCTTCTGCCCTGAATGACCGGCGGCTCCCCTAGCGGCCCGGGTGGAGGAGGGGTGTTAGGGTGACTTGGGCGCTGGGGCTTGGGGGTCCCCAATCCTCGGCGTTGGGGCGCCAGGCCCCTTTGGAAGGGCTCTAGGGGGCTGACCAAGGGTTATTGTTAGCCCCCAGGGGGCCAGCAGGCCCGATCCGCCGGCTGTGAGGCGAGCGGAGGGGTGGACCCAGGTGAGGGCGCTTGAGAGCAAGAATGTGGACCCAAGCGTTTTGGCACGGGGGGCCTTCGAAAGTCATCGGGGGTTCGGAGGGCCCAACCCGTTCTCCTGCCCTGAATGACCAGCGGCGCTACTAGCGGCCCGGGGGGGCGGGGCGGCAGGGTGAGTCCAGCACTGGGGCTTGGGGGTCCCCAATCCACGGCGTTGCGGGGGCAGACCCTTGGTAGTGGCCCCTCGGGGGCCGACCTAAGGTTACAGTTAGCCCCCAGGAGGCCGGCAGGCCCGATGTGCCAGCTGTGCGGCGAGCGGAGGGGCGGGCCGAGGTGAGGGCGCGGGCGAGCGGGAGCTCGGCCAAAGCGTTTTGGCGCGGGAAGCCTTCGAAGGTCGCCGGGGGATCGGAGGACCCTGCCCGTTTTCCCGCCCTGAATGACCTGCGGCGCCCCTGGGGCCCGGGTGGCGGCAGGGCGACAGGGTGAGTCCGTCGCTGGGGTTGGGGGGTTCCCAATCCCCGGTGTTGCGGCACCAGGCCCCTTCGCAGGGGCCCCTCGGAGGCTGACCTAGGGTTATGGTTAGCCCCCAGGAGGCCGCAGGCCCGATCCACCGGCTGTGCGGTGAGCAGAGGGAGGGCCGAGGTGAGGGCGCTGGCGAGCGGTAGCGTAGGCCCATGAGCTTTGGCGCGGGGGGCCTTCGAAGGTCGCCGGGGCTCAAGAAGCCCTGCCCGTTCTCCCGCACTGAATGTCCGGCGGTGCCCCTAGCGGCTCAGTTGCCGGCGGGGGAGCATGGTGAGTCGGATGCTGGGGCTAGGGGTCCCCAAACCCCCGTGTTGCGGTGCCAGGCCCGTTGGGAGGGGCCTCTCGGGGGCCGACGTAGGGATAGGGTTAGCCCCCAGGAGGCTGGCGGGCCCTATCCGCCGGCTGTGCGGCAAGCGGAGGGGCGGGCCGAGGTGAGGGCACAGGCTACCGGGAGAGTGGGCGCAAGCTTTCTGGCGCGGGGGGCCTTCGAAAGAGGCCGGGGGCTCCAAGGGCCCTTCCGGTTCTCCCGCCCTGAATGACCGGTGGTGCCACTAGCGGCCTGTGTGGCGGCGGGGCAGCACGGTGAGTCCAGCACTGTGGCTCGTGGGTCTCCAATGCCCGGCATTGCCGCTCCAGGCACCTTGGGATGAGCCCCTCCGAGGGTGAGCTAGGGTTAGGGTTAGTCCCCAGGAGGCCGGCAGGCCCGATCTGCCAGCTGTGTGGCGAGCGGAGGGGCAGGCCGAGGTGAGGGCGCTGAAGAGCAGGAGCGTGGGCCCAAGTGTTTTGGTGCGGAGGCCTTTGAAGGTCACCAGGGGCTCGGAGGACCCTGCCCGTTCTCCCACCCTGGATGACCGGCGATGCCCCTAGAGGCCCAGGTGGCAGCGGGGCGGGAGGGTGAGTCTGGCGCTGGGGCTTGTGGGTCCCGAATCCCTTTCGTTGCGGCACCAGGCCCCTTGGGAGGGGCCCCTCGAGGGATCGAGCTAGGGTTAGGGTTAGCCCGCAGGAGACCGTCAGGCCCAATCCGCCGGCTGTGCAGGGAGCGGAGGGTGGGCTGAAGTGATGGTGCTGGCGAGCGGGAGCGTGGGCCCAAGGGTTTTGGCGTGGAGGGCCTTCAAACGGCGCTGGGGGCTCCGAGGGCCCTGTCCGTTGTTCTGCCCTGAATGACCGACAGCTCTCCTACCGGCCCGGGTGGTGGCGGGGCGGCACGGTGAGTCCAGCGCTGGGGCTCGGGGGTCACCAATCCCAGGCATTGCAGCGATAGGCCCCTTGGGAGGGGCCCCTTGGGGGCCGACCTAGGGTTCGGGTTAGCCCCCAGGAGGCTGGCAGGCCCGATCCGCCGGCTCTGGCACAGGCGGAGGGGCTAGCCGAGGTGAGGGCGCTGGCGAGCGGGAGCATGGCCCCAAGCGTTTTGTCGCGGGGGACCTTCGAAGGTCGCCGGGGGCTCGGGGGGCCCTGCCCGTTCTAACGCCCTGAATGAGGACGGCGCCCCTAGCGGGCCGGGTGGTGAGGAGCGGCAGAGTGCGTCCGGCGGTGGGGTTCGGGTGTCCCCAATCCCCAGCGTGGCGGCGCCAGGCCCCTTGGGAGGGGCTCCTCTGGGGCCGACCTAGGTGTAGGGTTAGCCCAAAGGAGGCCGGCAGGCCCGAACCGCCGGCTGTGCGGCGAGCAGAGGGGCGGGCCGAGGTGAGGGCGCTGGCGAGGGGGAGCGTGGGCCCAGGCGTTTTGGCACGGGGGGCCTTCGATTGTCGCTGGGGGCTTGGAGGGCCCTGCCCATTCTCACACCCTAAATGACCGGTGGCGCCCCTAGCGGCCAGGGTGGCGGCGTGTCGGCAGGATGAGTCTGGAGCTGGGGCTCAGTGGTCCCCGATCCCCGGCGAGGTGGCTCCAGGCACTTGGGAGGGGTCCCTCGGGGGCCGACATATGGTGAGTGTTAGCCCAAAGGAGGCCGGCGGGCCCAATCCGCCGGCTGTGCAGCGAGCGGAGGGGTGGGCCGACGTTAATGCGCTGGCAAGCGGGAGCGTGGGCCCAAGCGTTTTGGCATGGGGGGCCTTCGAAGCTCACCGGGGGCTCGGAGGGCCCAGCAAGTTCTCCCGCCCTGAATGCCCGGCGGCTCCCTAGCGGCCAGGGTGGCGGCGGGGAGGCAGGGTGAGTCCGGAGCTCGGGCTCGGGGGTCCCCAATACCCGGCGTGGCATTGCCAGGCCCCTTGGGAGGGGTCCCTCGGGGGCCGAGCTAGGGTTATCGTTAGCCCAAAGGAGGCCGGCAGGCCCGATTGGCCGGCTGTGCGGCGAGGGGAGGGGTGAGCCGAGGTGAGGGCGCTGGCGAGCGGGAGCTTAGGCCCAAGCGTTTTGGTGCGGGGGGCCTTCGAAGGTCATCGGGGGCTCGGAGGGCCCTGCCCGTACTCCCTCCCTGAATGACCGGTGGCGCCCCTAGCGTCCCGGGTGGCGGCGGGGCGGCAGGGTGAGTCTGGAGTAGGGCTCAGGGGTCCAAATGCCCCGGCGTGGCGGCGCCTGGCCCCTTGGGAGGGGTCCCTCGGGGGCCGACCTAGGGTTGAGGTTAGCCCAAAGGAGGCCGGGGCCCGATCCGCCGGCTGTGCAGAGAACGGAGGGGCGGGGCGAGGTGAGGGCGCTGGCGAGCGGGAGCGGGAGCCCAAGCGTTTTGGCGTGTCGGGCCTTCGAAGGTCACCGGGGGCTCAGAGGGCCCTGCCCGTTCCCCAGCCCCGAATGAGGACGGTGCCCCTAGCGATCAGGGTCGCACTGGGGCGGCAGGGTGAGTTCAGCCCTGGTGCTCGGGGGTCCCCAATCACCCGCGTGGCGGCGCCAGGCCCCTTGGGATGGGCCCTTTTGGGAGCCGACCTAGGCTTAGAGTTAGCCCCAGGAGGCCGGCAGTCCCGATCTGCCGGCTGTGCGGCGAGCGGAGGGGCGGGCTGAGGAGAGGGTGCTGGCGAGCAGGAGCCTAGGCCCAAGCGTTTTGTCACGGGGGGCCTTCAAAGGTCACTGGGGACTCGGAGGGCCCTGCCCGTTCTCCCGCCCTAAATAACCGGTGGCGCCCCTAGCAGCCCGCGTGGCGGCAGGGCGGCAGGGTAAGTAATGCGCTGGGGCTTGAGGGTCCCCAATCCCCGGCGTGGCATCGCCAGGCCCCTTGGGAGGGGCCCCTCGTGAGCAGACCTGGAGTTAGGGTTAGTTCCCAGGAGGCTGGCAGGCCCAATCCGCTGTCTGTGCGGCGAGAGCGGGGGGCGGACCGAGGTGAGGGCGCTTGCTAGCGGGAGCGTGGGCCCAAGCGTTTTGGCGTGGGGGGCCTCAAAGGTCGCCAGGGGCTCGGAGGGCCCTGCCCATTCTCCCGCTCTGAATGACTGGTGGCGTCCCTACTGGCCCGGTAGCTGTGGGGCGGAAGGGTGACTCCGGCGCTGAGGCTTGGGGGTCACCAATCCCCGGCGTTGTGGCACCAGGCCTTTGGAAGTGGCCCCTTGGGGTCTGACCTAGGGTTAGTGTTAGCCCCCAGGAAACATTCAGGCCTGATCCGCTAGCTGTTCATCGAGTGGAGGGGCGGGCCGAGAAGAGGGCGCTGGCGAGTGAGAGCGTGGGCCCAAGCATTTTGGCAAGAGGGCCCTACGAAAGTCACGGGGGCTCAGAGGGCCCTGCCTGTTCTCCAGCACTGAATGACCGGCGGCGCCCCTAGCGGACTGGGTGGTGGTGGGGTGGCAGGGAGAGTCCAGCACTGGTGCTCGGGGGTCCCCAATCCCCGGCATTGCGATGCCAGGCCCCTTGGGAGGGGCCCCGTGGGGGCAGACCTAGGGTTAGGGTTACACCCAGGGGGCTGACAGGCCCGATGCTACGGCTGTGCGGCGAGCGGAGGGGCAGGCCGAGGTGAGGGCGCTGGCCAGCGGGAGCGTGGGTCAAGTGTTTTGGTGCGGGGGGCCCTTCGAAGGTCGTGGGGGGATCGGAGGACCCTGCCCGTTCTCCCGCACTGAATGACCGGTGGCGCTCCTAGTGGTGCAGGTGGCAGCGGGGCGGCCGGGTGAGTCCGGCACTGGGGTTCAGGGTTCCCCAATCCCCGGCGGTACGACTCCAGGCCCCTTGCTAGGGGCCCCTCGGGGGCCGACATATGGTTAGGGTTAGCCCCCAGGAGGCCCGCAGGCCCGATCCGCCAGCTCTGCGGTGAGTGGAGGGGTGGTCGGAGGTGAGGCCGCTGGCAATCTGGAGAGTGGGCCCAGTCATTTTGGCGCGGGGGTCCTTCGAATGTCGCCAGGGGTTCGGACGGCCCTGCCCGTTCTCCCGCCCTGAATGACGGGCGGCTCCCCTAAAAGCCCTGGTGGAGGAGGGGCGGTAGGGTGAGTCGGGCGCTGGGACTCAGGGGTTCCCAATCCCCGGCGTTTTGGCGCCATGCCCCTTGGGAGGGGCCCCTCGGGGACTCACCTAGGGTTAGGGTTAGCTCCGAGGAGGCCGGCAGGCCCGATCCGCCGGCTGTGTGGTGAGCAGAGGGGCAGGCCGAGGTGAGGGCGCTTGTGAGCAGGAGCGTGGGCACAAGCGTTTTGGCGCGGGGGGCCTTCGAATGTCGCCAGAGGCTCTGAGGGCCCTGCCCGTGGTCCCGCCCTGAATGACCGGCAGCGCCCCTAGTGGCCCATGTGGCAGCGGGGCAGCCGGTTGTGTCCAGCGCTGGAGCTCGGGGTTCTCCAATCCCCGGTGTTGCGGCTCTAGGCCCCTTGCTGGGGCCCCTAGGGGGCCGACCTATGGTTAGATTTAACCCCCAGGAGGCCGGAAGCCCGATCCGCCAGCTCTGCGGCAAGCGGAGAGGCAGGCGGAGGTGAGGCCGCTGTCGAGCGGGAGCGTGGGCTCAGGCGTTTTGGCGCGGGGGGTCCTTCGAAAGTCGCTGGGGGCTTGGAGGGCCCTGTACGTCCTTCTGCCCTGAATGACCGGCGGCTCCCCTAGCGGCCCGGGTGGAGGAGGGGTGTTAGGGTGACTTGGGCGCTGGGGCTTGGGGGTCCCCAATCCTCGGCGTTGGGGCGCCAGGCCCCTTTGGAAGGGCTCTAGGGGGCTGACCAAGGGTTATTGTTAGCCCCCAGGGGGCCAGCAGGCCCGATCCGCCGGCTGTGAGGCGAGCGGAGGGGTGGACCCAGGTGAGGGCGCTTGAGAGCAAGAATGTGGACCCAAGCGTTTTGGCACGGGGGGCCTTCGAAAGTCATCGGGGGTTCGGAGGGCCCAACCCGTTCTCCTGCCCTGAATGACCAGCGGCGCTACTAGCGGCCCGGGGGGGCGGGGCGGCAGGGTGAGTCCAGCACTGGGGCTTGGGGGTCCCCAATCCACGGCGTTGCGGGGGCAGACCCTTGGTAGTGGCCCCTCGGGGGCCGACCTAAGGTTACAGTTAGCCCCCAGGAGGCCGGCAGGCCCGATGTGCCAGCTGTGCGGCGAGCGGAGGGGCGGGCCGAGGTGAGGGCGCGGGCGAGCGGGAGCTCGGCCAAAGCGTTTTGGCGCGGGAAGCCTTCGAAGGTCGCCGGGGGATCGGAGGACCCTGCCCGTTTTCCCGCCCTGAATGACCTGCGGCGCCCCTGGGGCCCGGGTGGCGGCAGGGCGACAGGGTGAGTCCGTCGCTGGGGTTGGGGGGTTCCCAATCCCCGGTGTTGCGGCACCAGGCCCCTTCGCAGGGGCCCCTCGGAGGCTGACCTAGGGTTATGGTTAGCCCCCAGGAGGCCGCAGGCCCGATCCACCGGCTGTGCGGTGAGCAGAGGGAGGGCCGAGGTGAGGGCGCTGGCGAGCGGTAGCGTAGGCCCATGAGCTTTGGCGCGGGGGGCCTTCGAAGGTCGCCGGGGCTCAAGAAGCCCTGCCCGTTCTCCCGCACTGAATGTCCGGCGGTGCCCCTAGCGGCTCAGTTGCCGGCGGGGGAGCATGGTGAGTCGGATGCTGGGGCTAGGGGTCCCCAAACCCCCGTGTTGCGGTGCCAGGCCCGTTGGGAGGGGCCTCTCGGGGGCCGACGTAGGGATAGGGTTAGCCCCCAGGAGGCTGGCGGGCCCTATCCGCCGGCTGTGCGGCAAGCGGAGGGGCGGGCCGAGGTGAGGGCACAGGCTACCGGGAGAGTGGGCGCAAGCTTTCTGGCGCGGGGGGCCTTCGAAAGAGGCCGGGGGCTCCAAGGGCCCTTCCGGTTCTCCCGCCCTGAATGACCGGTGGTGCCACTAGCGGCCTGTGTGGCGGCGGGGCAGCACGGTGAGTCCAGCACTGTGGCTCGTGGGTCTCCAATGCCCGGCATTGCCGCTCCAGGCACCTTGGGATGAGCCCCTCCGAGGGTGAGCTAGGGTTAGGGTTAGTCCCCAGGAGGCCGGCAGGCCCGATCTGCCAGCTGTGTGGCGAGCGGAGGGGCAGGCCGAGGTGAGGGCGCTGAAGAGCAGGAGCGTGGGCCCAAGTGTTTTGGTGCGGAGGCCTTTGAAGGTCACCAGGGGCTCGGAGGACCCTGCCCGTTCTCCCACCCTGGATGACCGGCGATGCCCCTAGAGGCCCAGGTGGCAGCGGGGCGGGAGGGTGAGTCTGGCGCTGGGGCTTGTGGGTCCCGAATCCCTTTCGTTGCGGCACCAGGCCCCTTGGGAGGGGCCCCTCGAGGGATCGAGCTAGGGTTAGGGTTAGCCCGCAGGAGACCGTCAGGCCCAATCCGCCGGCTGTGCAGGGAGCGGAGGGTGGGCTGAAGTGATGGTGCTGGCGAGCGGGAGCGTGGGCCCAAGGGTTTTGGCGTGGAGGGCCTTCAAACGGCGCTGGGGGCTCCGAGGGCCCTGTCCGTTGTTCTGCCCTGAATGACCGACAGCTCTCCTACCGGCCCGGGTGGTGGCGGGGCGGCACGGTGAGTCCAGCGCTGGGGCTCGGGGGTCACCAATCCCAGGCATTGCAGCGATAGGCCCCTTGGGAGGGGCCCCTTGGGGGCCGACCTAGGGTTCGGGTTAGCCCCCAGGAGGCTGGCAGGCCCGATCCGCCGGCTCTGGCACAGGCGGAGGGGCTAGCCGAGGTGAGGGCGCTGGCGAGCGGGAGCATGGCCCCAAGCGTTTTGTCGCGGGGGACCTTCGAAGGTCGCCGGGGGCTCGGGGGGCCCTGCCCGTTCTAACGCCCTGAATGAGGACGGCGCCCCTAGCGGGCCGGGTGGTGAGGAGCGGCAGAGTGCGTCCGGCGGTGGGGTTCGGGTGTCCCCAATCCCCAGCGTGGCGGCGCCAGGCCCCTTGGGAGGGGCTCCTCTGGGGCCGACCTAGGTGTAGGGTTAGCCCAAAGGAGGCCGGCAGGCCCGAACCGCCGGCTGTGCGGCGAGCAGAGGGGCGGGCCGAGGTGAGGGCGCTGGCGAGGGGGAGCGTGGGCCCAGGCGTTTTGGCACGGGGGGCCTTCGATTGTCGCTGGGGGCTTGGAGGGCCCTGCCCATTCTCACACCCTAAATGACCGGTGGCGCCCCTAGCGGCCAGGGTGGCGGCGTGTCGGCAGGATGAGTCTGGAGCTGGGGCTCAGTGGTCCCCGATCCCCGGCGCGGTGGCTCCAGGCACTTGGGAGGGGTCCCTCGGGGGCCGACATATGGTGAGTGTTAGCCCAAAGGAGGCCGGCGGGCCCAATCCGCCGGCTGTGCAGCGAGCGGAGGGGTGGGCCGACGTTAATGCGCTGGCAAGCGGGAGCGTGGGCCCAAGCGTTTTGGCATGGGGGGCCTTCGAAGCTCACCGGGGGCTCGGAGGGCCCAGCAAGTTCTCCCGCCCTGAATGCCCGGCGGCTCCCTAGCGGCCAGGGTGGCGGCGGGGAGGCAGGGTGAGTCCGGAGCTCGGGCTCGGGGGTCCCCAATACCCGGCGTGGCATTGCCAGGCCCCTTGGGAGGGGTCCCTCGGGGGCCGAGCTAGGGTTATCGTTAGCCCAAAGGAGGCCGGCAGGCCCGATTGGCCGGCTGTGCGGCGAGGGGAGGGGTGAGCCGAGGTGAGGGCGCTGGCGAGCGGGAGCTTAGGCCCAAGCGTTTTGGTGCGGGGGGCCTTCGAAGGTCATCGGGGGCTTGGAGGGCCCTGCCCGTACTCCCTCCCTGAATGACCGGTGGCGCCCCTAGCGTCCCGGGTGGCGGCGGGGCGGCAGGGTGAGTCTGGAGTAGGGCTCAGGGGTCCAAATGCCCCGGCGTGGCGGCGCCTGGCCCCTTGGGAGGGGTCCCTCGGGGGCCGACCTAGGGTTGAGGTTAGCCCAAAGGAGGCCGGGGCCCGATCCGCCGGCTGTGCAGAGAACGGAGGGGCGGGGCGAGGTGAGGGCGCTGGCGAGCGGGAGCGGGAGCCCAAGCGTTTTGGCGTGTCGGGCCTTCGAAGGTCACCGGGGGCTCAGAGGGCCCTGCCCGTTCCCCAGCCCCGAATGAGGACGGTGCCCCTAGCGATCAGGGTCGCACTGGGGCGGCAGGGTGAGTTCAGCCCTGGTGCTCGGGGGTCCCCAATCACCCGCGTGGCGGCGCCAGGCCCCTTGGGATGGGCCCTTTTGGGAGCCGACCTAGGCTTAGAGTTAGCCCCAGGAGGCCGGCAGTCCCGATCTGCCGGCTGTGCGGCGAGCGGAGGGGCGGGCTGAGGAGAGGGTGCTGGCGAGCAGGAGCCTAGGCCCAAGCGTTTTGTCACGGGGGGCCTTCAAAGGTCACTGGGGACTCGGAGGGCCCTGCCCGTTCTCCCGCCCTAAATAACCGGTGGCGCCCCTAGCAGCCCGCGTGGCGGCAGGGCGGCAGGGTAAGTAATGCGCTGGGGCTTGAGGGTCCCCAATCCCCGGCGTGGCATCGCCAGGCCCCTTGGGAGGGGCCCCTCGTGAGCAGACCTGGAGTTAGGGTTAGTTCCCAGGAGGCTGGCAGGCCCAATCCGCTGTCTGTGCGGCGAGAGCGGGGGCGGACCGAGGTGAGGGCGCTTGCTAGCGGGAGCGTGGGCCCAAGCGTTTTGGCGTGGGGGGCCTCAAAGGTCGCCAGGGGCTCGGAGGGCCCTGCCCATTCTCCCGCTCTGAATGACTGGTGGCGTCCCTACTGGCCCGGTAGCTGTGGGGCGGAAGGGTGACTCCGGCGCTGAGGCTTGGGGGTCACCAATCCCCGGCGTTGTGGCACCAGGCCTTTGGAAGTGGCCCCTTGGGGTCTGACCTAGGGTTAGTGTTAGCCCCCAGGAAACATTCAGGCCTGATCCGCTAGCTGTTCATCGAGTGGAGGGGCGGGCCGAGAAGAGGGCGCTGGCGAGTGAGAGCGTGGGCCCAAGCATTTTGGCAAGAGGGCCCTACGAAAGTCACGGGGGCTCAGAGGGCCCTGCCTGTTCTCCAGCACTGAATGACCGGCGGCGCCCCTAGCGGACTGGGTGGTGGTGGGGTGGCAGGGAGAGTCCAGCACTGGTGCTCGGGGGTCCCCAATCCCCGGCATTGCGATGCCAGGCCCCTTGGGAGGGGCCCCGTGGGGGCAGACCTAGGGTTAGGGTTACACCCAGGGGGCTGACAGGCCCGATGCTACGGCTGTGCGGCGAGCGGAGGGGCAGGCCGAGGTGAGGGCGCTGGCCAGCGGGAGCGTGGGTCAAGTGTTTTGGTGCGGGGGGCCCTTCGAAGGTCGTGGGGGGATCGGAGGACCCTGCCCGTTCTCCCGCACTGAATGACCGGTGGCGCTCCTAGTGGTGCAGGTGGCAGCGGGGGCGGCCGGGTGAGTCCGGCACTGGGGTTCAGGGTTCCCCAATCCCCGGCGGTACGACTCCAGGCCCCTTGCTAGGGGCCCCTCGGGGGCCGACATATGGTTAGGGTTAGCCCCCAGGAGGCCCGCAGGCCCGATCCGCCAGCTCTGCGGTGAGTGGAGGGGTGGTCGGAGGTGAGGCCGCTGGCAATCTGGAGAGTGGGCCCAGTCATTTTGGCGCGGGGGTCCTTCGAATGTCGCCAGGGGTTCGGACGGCCCTGCCCGTTCTCCCGCCCTGAATGACGGGCGGCTCCCCTAAAAGCCCTGGTGGAGGAGGGGCGGTAGGGTGAGTCGGGCGCTGGGACTCAGGGGTTCCCAATCCCCGGCGTTTTGGCGCCATGCCCCTTGGGAGGGGCCCCTCGGGGACTCACCTAGGGTTAGGGTTAGCTCCGAGGAGGCCGGCAGGCCCGATCCGCCGGCTGTGTGGTGAGCAGAGGGGCAGGCCGAGGTGAGGGCGCTTGTGAGCAGGAGCGTGGGCACAAGCGTTTTGGCGCGGGGGGCCTTCGAATGTCGCCAGAGGCTCTGAGGGCCCTGCCCGTGGTCCCGCCCTGAATGACCGGCAGCGCCCCTAGTGGCCCATGTGGCAGCGGGGCAGCCGGTTGTGTCCAGCGCTGGAGCTCGGGGTTCTCCAATCCCCGGTGTTGCGGCTCTAGGCCCCTTGCTGGGGCCCCTAGGGGGCCGACCTATGGTTAGATTTAACCCCCAGGAGGCCGGAAGCCCGATCCGCCAGCTCTGCGGCAAGCGGAGAGGCAGGCGGAGGTGAGGCCGCTGTCGAGCGGGAGCGTGGGCTCAGGCGTTTTGGCGCGGGGGTCCTTCGAAAGTCGCTGGGGGCTTGGAGGGCCCTGTACGTCCTTCTGCCCTGAATGACCGGCGGCTCCCCTAGCGGCCCGGGTGGAGGAGGGGTGTTAGGGTGACTTGGGCGCTGGGGCTTGGGGGTCCCCAATCCTCGGCGTTGGGGCGCCAGGCCCCTTTGGAAGGGCTCTAGGGGGCTGACCAAGGGTTATTGTTAGCCCCCAGGGGGCCAGCAGGCCCGATCCGCCGGCTGTGAGGCGAGCGGAGGGGTGGACCCAGGTGAGGGCGCTTGAGAGCAAGAATGTGGACCCAAGCGTTTTGGCACGGGGGGCCTTCGAAGGTCATCGGGGGTTCGGAGGGCCCAACCCGTTCTCCTGCCCTGAATGACCAGCGGCGCTACTAGCGGCCCGGGGGGGCGGGGCGGCAGGGTGAGTCCAGCACTGGGGCTTGGGGGTCCCCAATCCACGGCGTTGCGGGGGCAGACCCTTGGTAGTGGCCCCTCGGGGGCCGACCTAAGGTTACAGTTAGCCCCCAGGAGGCCGGCAGGCCCGATGTGCCAGCTGTGCGGCGAGCGGAGGGGCGGGCCGAGGTGAGGGCGCGGGCGAGCGGGAGCTCGGCCAAAGCGTTTTGGCGCGGGAAGCCTTCGAAGGTCGCCGGGGGATCGGAGGACCCTGCCCGTTTTCCCGCCCTGAATGACCTGCGGCGCCCCTGGGGCCCGGGTGGCGGCAGGGCGACAGGGTGAGTCCGTCGCTGGGGTTGGGGGGTTCCCAATCCCCGGTGTTGCGGCACCAGGCCCCTTCGCAGGGGCCCCTCGGAGGCTGACCTAGGGTTATGGTTAGCCCCCAGGAGGCCGCAGGCCCGATCCACCGGCTGTGCGGTGAGCAGAGGGAGGGCCGAGGTGAGGGCGCTGGCGAGCGGTAGCGTAGGCCCATGAGCTTTGGCGCGGGGGGCCTTCGAAGGTCGCCGGGGCTCAAGAAGCCCTGCCCGTTCTCCCGCACTGAATGTCCGGCGGTGCCCCTAGCGGCTCAGTTGCCGGCGGGGGAGCATGGTGAGTCGGATGCTGGGGCTAGGGGTCCCCAAACCCCCGTGTTGCGGTGCCAGGCCCGTTGGGAGGGGCCTCTCGGGGGCCGACGTAGGGATAGGGTTAGCCCCCAGGAGGCTGGCGGGCCCTATCCGCCGGCTGTGCGGCAAGCGGAGGGGCGGGCCGAGGTGAGGGCACAGGCTACCGGGAGAGTGGGCGCAAGCTTTCTGGCGCGGGGGGCCTTCGAAAGAGGCCGGGGGCTCCAAGGGCCCTTCCGGTTCTCCCGCCCTGAATGACCGGTGGTGCCACTAGCGGCCTGTGTGGCGGCGGGGCAGCACGGTGAGTCCAGCACTGTGGCTCGTGGGTCTCCAATGCCCGGCATTGCCGCTCCAGGCACCTTGGGATGAGCCCCTCCGAGGGTGAGCTAGGGTTAGGGTTAGTCCCCAGGAGGCCGGCAGGCCCGATCTGCCAGCTGTGTGGCGAGCGGAGGGGCAGGCCGAGGTGAGGGCGCTGAAGAGCAGGAGCGTGGGCCCAAGTGTTTTGGTGCGGAGGCCTTTGAAGGTCACCAGGGGCTCGGAGGACCCTGCCCGTTCTCCCACCCTGGATGACCGGCGATGCCCCTAGAGGCCCAGGTGGCAGCGGGGCGGGAGGGTGAGTCTGGCGCTGGGGCTTGTGGGTCCCGAATCCCTTTCGTTGCGGCACCAGGCCCCTTGGGAGGGGCCCCTCGAGGGATCGAGCTAGGGTTAGGGTTAGCCCGCAGGAGACCGTCAGGCCCAATCCGCCGGCTGTGCAGGGAGCGGAGGGTGGGCTGAAGTGATGGTGCTGGCGAGCGGGAGCGTGGGCCCAAGGGTTTTGGCGTGGAGGGCCTTCAAACGGCGCTGGGGGCTCCGAGGGCCCTGTCCGTTGTTCTGCCCTGAATGACCGACAGCTCTCCTACCGGCCCGGGTGGTGGCGGGGCGGCACGGTGAGTCCAGCGCTGGGGCTCGGGGGTCACCAATCCCAGGCATTGCAGCGATAGGCCCCTTGGGAGGGGCCCCTTGGGGGCCGACCTAGGGTTCGGGTTAGCCCCCAGGAGGCTGGCAGGCCCGATCCGCCGGCTCTGGCACAGGCGGAGGGGCTAGCCGAGGTGAGGGCGCTGGCGAGCGGGAGCATGGCCCCAAGCGTTTTGTCGCGGGGGACCTTCGAAGGTCGCCGGGGGCTCGGGGGGCCCTGCCCGTTCTAACGCCCTGAATGAGGACGGCGCCCCTAGCGGGCCGGGTGGTGAGGAGCGGCAGAGTGCGTCCGGCGGTGGGGTTCGGGTGTCCCCAATCCCCAGCGTGGCGGCGCCAGGCCCCTTGGGAGGGGCTCCTCTGGGGCCGACCTAGGTGTAGGGTTAGCCCAAAGGAGGCCGGCAGGCCCGAACCGCCGGCTGTGCGGCGAGCAGAGGGGCGGGCCGAGGTGAGGGCGCTGGCGAGGGGGAGCGTGGGCCCAGGCGTTTTGGCACGGGGGGCCTTCGATTGTCGCTGGGGGCTTGGAGGGCCCTGCCCATTCTCACACCCTAAATGACCGGTGGCGCCCCTAGCGGCCAGGGTGGCGGCGTGTCGGCAGGATGAGTCTGGAGCTGGGGCTCAGTGGTCCCCGATCCCCGGCGCGGTGGCTCCAGGCACTTGGGAGGGGTCCCTCGGGGGCCGACATATGGTGAGTGTTAGCCCAAAGGAGGCCGGCGGGCCCAATCCGCCGGCTGTGCAGCGAGCGGAGGGGTGGGCCGACGTTAATGCGCTGGCAAGCGGGAGCGTGGGCCCAAGCGTTTTGGCATGGGGGGCCTTCGAAGCTCACCGGGGGCTCGGAGGGCCCAGCAAGTTCTCCCGCCCTGAATGCCCGGCGGCTCCCTAGCGGCCAGGGTGGCGGCGGGGAGGCAGGGTGAGTCCGGAGCTCGGGCTCGGGGGTCCCCAATACCCGGCGTGGCATTGCCAGGCCCCTTGGGAGGGGTCCCTCGGGGGCCGAGCTAGGGTTATCGTTAGCCCAAAGGAGGCCGGCAGGCCCGATTGGCCGGCTGTGCGGCGAGGGGAGGGGTGAGCCGAGGTGAGGGCGCTGGCGAGCGGGAGCTTAGGCCCAAGCGTTTTGGTGCGGGGGGCCTTCGAAGGTCATCGGGGGCTTGGAGGGCCCTGCCCGTACTCCCTCCCTGAATGACCGGTGGCGCCCCTAGCGTCCCGGGTGGCGGCGGGGCGGCAGGGTGAGTCTGGAGTAGGGCTCAGGGGTCCAAATGCCCCGGCGTGGCGGCGCCTGGCCCCTTGGGAGGGGTCCCTCGGGGGCCGACCTAGGGTTGAGGTTAGCCCAAAGGAGGCCGGGGCCCGATCCGCCGGCTGTGCAGAGAACGGAGGGGCGGGGCGAGGTGAGGGCGCTGGCGAGCGGGAGCGGGAGCCCAAGCGTTTTGGCGTGTCGGGCCTTCGAAGGTCACCGGGGGCTCAGAGGGCCCTGCCCGTTCCCCAGCCCCGAATGAGGACGGTGCCCCTAGCGATCAGGGTCGCACTGGGGCGGCAGGGTGAGTTCAGCCCTGGTGCTCGGGGGTCCCCAATCACCCGCGTGGCGGCGCCAGGCCCCTTGGGATGGGCCCTTTTGGGAGCCGACCTAGGCTTAGAGTTAGCCCCAGGAGGCCGGCAGTCCCGATCTGCCGGCTGTGCGGCGAGCGGAGGGGCGGGCTGAGGAGAGGGTGCTGGCGAGCAGGAGCCTAGGCCCAAGCGTTTTGTCACGGGGGGCCTTCAAAGGTCACTGGGGACTCGGAGGGCCCTGCCCGTTCTCCCGCCCTAAATAACCGGTGGCGCCCCTAGCAGCCCGCGTGGCGGCAGGGCGGCAGGGTAAGTAATGCGCTGGGGCTTGAGGGTCCCCAATCCCCGGCGTGGCATCGCCAGGCCCCTTGGGAGGGGCCCCTCGTGAGCAGACCTGGAGTTAGGGTTAGTTCCCAGGAGGCTGGCAGGCCCAATCCGCTGTCTGTGCGGCGAGAGCGGGGGCGGACCGAGGTGAGGGCGCTTGCTAGCGGGAGCGTGGGCCCAAGCGTTTTGGCGTGGGGGGCCTCAAAGGTCGCCAGGGGCTCGGAGGGCCCTGCCCATTCTCCCGCTCTGAATGACTGGTGGCGTCCCTACTGGCCCGGTAGCTGTGGGGCGGAAGGGTGACTCCGGCGCTGAGGCTTGGGGGTCACCAATCCCCGGCGTTGTGGCACCAGGCCTTTGGAAGTGGCCCCTTGGGGTCTGACCTAGGGTTAGTGTTAGCCCCCAGGAAACATTCAGGCCTGATCCGCTAGCTGTTCATCAAGTGGAGGGGCGGGCCGAGAAGAGGGCGCTGGCGAGTGAGAGCGTGGGCCCAAGCATTTTGGCAAGAGGGCCCTACGAAAGTCACGGGGGCTCAGAGGGCCCTGCCTGTTCTCCAGCACTGAATGACCGGCGGCGCCCCTAGCGGACTGGGTGGTGGTGGGGTGGCAGGGAGAGTCCAGCACTGGTGCTCGGGGGTCCCCAATCCCCGGCATTGCGATGCCAGGCCCCTTGGGAGGGGCCCCGTGGGGGCAGACCTAGGGTTAGGGTTACACCCAGGGGGCTGACAGGCCCGATGCTACGGCTGTGCGGCGAGCGGAGGGGCAGGCCGAGGTGAGGGCGCTGGCCAGCGGGAGCGTGGGTCAAGTGTTTTGGTGCGGGGGGCCCTTCGAAGGTCGTGGGGGGATCGGAGGACCCTGCCCGTTCTCCCGCACTGAATGACCGGTGGCGCTCCTAGTGGTGCAGGTGGCAGCGGGGCGGCCGGGTGAGTCCGGCACTGGGGTTCAGGGTTCCCCAATCCCCGGCGGTACGACTCCAGGCCCCTTGCTAGGGGCCCCTCGGGGGCCGACATATGGTTAGGGTTAGCCCCCAGGAGGCCCGCAGGCCCGATCCGCCAGCTCTGCGGTGAGTGGAGGGGTGGTCGGAGGTGAGGCCGCTGGCAATCTGGAGAGTGGGCCCAGTCATTTTGGCGCGGGGGTCCTTCGAATGTCGCCAGGGGTTCGGACGGCCCTGCCCGTTCTCCCGCCCTGAATGACGGGCGGCTCCCCTAAAAGCCCTGGTGGAGGAGGGGCGGTAGGGTGAGTCGGGCGCTGGGACTCAGGGGTTCCCAATCCCCGGCGTTTTGGCGCCATGCCCCTTGGGAGGGGCCCCTCGGGGACTCACCTAGGGTTAGGGTTAGCTCCGAGGAGGCCGGCAGGCCCGATCCGCCGGCTGTGTGGTGAGCAGAGGGGCAGGCCGAGGTGAGGGCGCTTGTGAGCAGGAGCGTGGGCACAAGCGTTTTGGCGCGGGGGGCCTTCGAATGTCGCCAGAGGCTCTGAGGGCCCTGCCCGTGGTCCCGCCCTGAATGACCGGCAGCGCCCCTAGTGGCCCATGTGGCAGCGGGGCAGCCGGTTGTGTCCAGCGCTGGAGCTCGGGGTTCTCCAATCCCCGGTGTTGCGGCTCTAGGCCCCTTGCTGGGGCCCCTAGGGGGCCGACCTATGGTTAGATTTAACCCCCAGGAGGCCGGAAGCCCGATCCGCCAGCTCTGCGGCAAGCGGAGAGGCAGGCGGAGGTGAGGCCGCTGTCGAGCGGGAGCGTGGGCTCAGGCGTTTTGGCGCGGGGGTCCTTCGAAAGTCGCTGGGGGCTTGGAGGGCCCTGTACGTCCTTCTGCCCTGAATGACCGGCGGCTCCCCTAGCGGCCCGGGTGGAGGAGGGGTGTTAGGGTGACTTGGGCGCTGGGGCTTGGGGGTCCCCAATCCTCGGCGTTGGGGCGCCAGGCCCCTTTGGAAGGGCTCTAGGGGGCTGACCAAGGGTTATTGTTAGCCCCCAGGGGGCCAGCAGGCCCGATCCGCCGGCTGTGAGGCGAGCGGAGGGGTGGACCCAGGTGAGGGCGCTTGAGAGCAAGAATGTGGACCCAAGCGTTTTGGCACGGGGGGCCTTCGAAGGTCATCGGGGGTTCGGAGGGCCCAACCCGTTCTCCTGCCCTGAATGACCAGCGGCGCTACTAGCGGCCCGGGGGGGCGGGGCGGCAGGGTGAGTCCAGCACTGGGGCTTGGGGGTCCCCAATCCACGGCGTTGCGGGGGCAGACCCTTGGTAGTGGCCCCTCGGGGGCCGACCTAAGGTTACAGTTAGCCCCCAGGAGGCCGGCAGGCCCGATGTGCCAGCTGTGCGGCGAGCGGAGGGGCGGGCCGAGGTGAGGGCGCGGGCGAGCGGGAGCTCGGCCAAAGCGTTTTGGCGCGGGAAGCCTTCGAAGGTCGCCGGGGGATCGGAGGACCCTGCCCGTTTTCCCGCCCTGAATGACCTGCGGCGCCCCTGGGGCCCGGGTGGCGGCAGGGCGACAGGGTGAGTCCGTCGCTGGGGTTGGGGGGTTCCCAATCCCCGGTGTTGCGGCACCAGGCCCCTTCGCAGGGGCCCCTCGGAGGCTGACCTAGGGTTATGGTTAGCCCCCAGGAGGCCGCAGGCCCGATCCACCGGCTGTGCGGTGAGCAGAGGGAGGGCCGAGGTGAGGGCGCTGGCGAGCGGTAGCGTAGGCCCATGAGCTTTGGCGCGGGGGGCCTTCGAAGGTCGCCGGGGCTCAAGAAGCCCTGCCCGTTCTCCCGCACTGAATGTCCGGCGGTGCCCCTAGCGGCTCAGTTGCCGGCGGGGGAGCATGGTGAGTCGGATGCTGGGGCTAGGGGTCCCCAAACCCCCGTGTTGCGGTGCCAGGCCCGTTGGGAGGGGCCTCTCGGGGGCCGACGTAGGGATAGGGTTAGCCCCCAGGAGGCTGGCGGGCCCTATCCGCCGGCTGTGCGGCAAGCGGAGGGGCGGGCCGAGGTGAGGGCACAGGCTACCGGGAGAGTGGGCGCAAGCTTTCTGGCGCGGGGGGCCTTCGAAAGAGGCCGGGGGCTCCAAGGGCCCTTCCGGTTCTCCCGCCCTGAATGACCGGTGGTGCCACTAGCGGCCTGTGTGGCGGCGGGGCAGCACGGTGAGTCCAGCACTGTGGCTCGTGGGTCTCCAATGCCCGGCATTGCCGCTCCAGGCACCTTGGGATGAGCCCCTCCGAGGGTGAGCTAGGGTTAGGGTTAGTCCCCAGGAGGCCGGCAGGCCCGATCTGCCAGCTGTGTGGCGAGCGGAGGGGCAGGCCGAGGTGAGGGCGCTGAAGAGCAGGAGCGTGGGCCCAAGTGTTTTGGTGCGGAGGCCTTTGAAGGTCACCAGGGGCTCGGAGGACCCTGCCCGTTCTCCCACCCTGGATGACCGGCGATGCCCCTAGAGGCCCAGGTGGCAGCGGGGCGGGAGGGTGAGTCTGGCGCTGGGGCTTGTGGGTCCCGAATCCCTTTCGTTGCGGCACCAGGCCCCTTGGGAGGGGCCCCTCGAGGGATCGAGCTAGGGTTAGGGTTAGCCCGCAGGAGACCGTCAGGCCCAATCCGCCGGCTGTGCAGGGAGCGGAGGGTGGGCTGAAGTGATGGTGCTGGCGAGCGGGAGCGTGGGCCCAAGGGTTTTGGCGTGGAGGGCCTTCAAACGGCGCTGGGGGCTCCGAGGGCCCTGTCCGTTGTTCTGCCCTGAATGACCGACAGCTCTCCTACCGGCCCGGGTGGTGGCGGGGCGGCACGGTGAGTCCAGCGCTGGGGCTCGGGGGTCACCAATCCCAGGCATTGCAGCGATAGGCCCCTTGGGAGGGGCCCCTTGGGGGCCGACCTAGGGTTCGGGTTAGCCCCCAGGAGGCTGGCAGGCCCGATCCGCCGGCTCTGGCACAGGCGGAGGGGCTAGCCGAGGTGAGGGCGCTGGCGAGCGGGAGCATGGCCCCAAGCGTTTTGTCGCGGGGGACCTTCGAAGGTCGCCGGGGGCTCGGGGGGCCCTGCCCGTTCTAACGCCCTGAATGAGGACGGCGCCCCTAGCGGGCCGGGTGGTGAGGAGCGGCAGAGTGCGTCCGGCGGTGGGGTTCGGGTGTCCCCAATCCCCAGCGTGGCGGCGCCAGGCCCCTTGGGAGGGGCTCCTCTGGGGCCGACCTAGGTGTAGGGTTAGCCCAAAGGAGGCCGGCAGGCCCGAACCGCCGGCTGTGCGGCGAGCAGAGGGGCGGGCCGAGGTGAGGGCGCTGGCGAGGGGGAGCGTGGGCCCAGGCGTTTTGGCACGGGGGGCCTTCGATTGTCGCTGGGGGCTTGGAGGGCCCTGCCCATTCTCACACCCTAAATGACCGGTGGCGCCCCTAGCGGCCAGGGTGGCGGCGTGTCGGCAGGATGAGTCTGGAGCTGGGGCTCAGTGGTCCCCGATCCCCGGCGCGGTGGCTCCAGGCACTTGGGAGGGGTCCCTCGGGGGCCGACATATGGTGAGTGTTAGCCCAA
This sequence comes from Ursus americanus, assembly GCF_024610735.1. Taxonomy (NCBI): domain Eukaryota; kingdom Metazoa; phylum Chordata; class Mammalia; order Carnivora; family Ursidae; genus Ursus; species Ursus americanus. The sequence goes on along the minus strand of NW_028273836.1, from coordinate 2,576 downwards.
AGGAGGCCGGCGGGCCCAATCCGCCGGCTGTGCAGCGAGCGGAGGGGTGGGCCGACGTTAATGCGCTGGCAAGCGGGAGCGTGGGCCCAAGCGTTTTGGCATGGGGGGCCTTCGAAGCTCACCGGGGGCTCGGAGGGCCCAGCAAGTTCTCCCGCCCTGAATGCCCGGCGGCTCCCTAGCGGCCAGGGTGGCGGCGGGGAGGCAGGGTGAGTCCGGAGCTCGGGCTCGGGGGTCCCCAATACCCGGCGTGGCATTGCCAGGCCCCTTGGGAGGGGTCCCTCGGGGGCCGAGCTAGGGTTATCGTTAGCCCAAAGGAGGCCGGCAGGCCCGATTGGCCGGCTGTGCGGCGAGGGGAGGGGTGAGCCGAGGTGAGGGCGCTGGCGAGCGGGAGCTTAGGCCCAAGCGTTTTGGTGCGGGGGGCCTTCGAAGGTCATCGGGGGCTTGGAGGGCCCTGCCCGTACTCCCTCCCTGAATGACCGGTGGCGCCCCTAGCGTCCCGGGTGGCGGCGGGGCGGCGGGTGAGTCTGGAGTAGGGCTCAGGGGTCCAAATGCCCCGGCGTGGCGGCGCCTGGCCCCTTGGGAGGGGTCCCTCGGGGGCCGACCTAGGGTTGAGGTTAGCCCAAAGGAGGCCGGGGCCCGATCCGCCGGCTGTGCAGAGAACGGAGGGGCGGGGCGAGGTGAGGGCGCTGGCGAGCGGGAGCGGGAGCCCAAGCGTTTTGGCGTGTCGGGCCTTCGAAGGTCACCGGGGGCTCAGAGGGCCCTGCCCGTTCCCCAGCCCCGAATGAGGACGGTGCCCCTAGCGATCAGGGTCGCACTGGGGCGGCAGGGTGAGTTCAGCCCTGGTGCTCGGGGGTCCCCAATCACCCGCGTGGCGGCGCCAGGCCCCTTGGGATGGGCCCTTTTGGGAGCCGACCTAGGCTTAGAGTTAGCCCCAGGAGGCCGGCAGTCCCGATCTGCCGGCTGTGCGGCGAGCGGAGGGGCGGGCTGAGGAGAGGGTGCTGGCGAGCAGGAGCCTAGGCCCAAGCGTTTTGTCACGGGGGGCCTTCAAAGGTCACTGGGGACTCGGAGGGCCCTGCCCGTTCTCCCCCGCCCTAAATAACCGGTGGCGCCCCTAGCAGCCCGCGTGGCGGCAGGGCGGCAGGGTAAGTAATGCGCTGGGGCTTGAGGGTCCCCAATCCCCGGCGTGGCATCGCCAGGCCCCTTGGGAGGGGCCCCTCGTGAGCAGACCTGGAGTTAGGGTTAGTTCCCAGGAGGCTGGCAGGCCCAATCCGCTGTCTGTGCGGCGAGAGCGGGGCGGACCGAGGTGAGGGCGCTTGCTAGCGGGAGCGTGGGCCCAAGCGTTTTGGCGTGGGGGCCTCAAAGGTCGCCAGGGGCTCGGAGGGCCCTGCCCATTCTCCCGCTCTGAATGACTGGTGGCGTCCCTACTGGCCCGGTAGCTGTGGGGCGGAAGGGTGACTCCGGCGCTGAGGCTTGGGGGTCACCAATCCCCGGCGTTGTGGCACCAGGCCTTTGGAAGTGGCCCCTTGGGGTCTGACCTAGGGTTAGTGTTAGCCCCCAGGAAACATTCAGGCCTGATCCGCTAGCTGTTCATCGAGTGGAGGGGCGGGCCGAGAAGAGGGCGCTGGCGAGTGAGAGCGTGGGCCCAAGCATTTTGGCAAGAGGGCCCTACGAAAGTCACGGGGGCTCAGAGGGCCCTGCCTGTTCTCCAGCACTGAATGACCGGCGGCGCCCCTAGCGGACTGGGTGGTGGTGGGGTGGCAGGGAGAGTCCAGCACTGGTGCTCGGGGGTCCCAATCCCCGGCATTGCGATGCCAGGCCCCTTGGGAGGGGCCCCGTGGGGGCAGACCTAGGGTTAGGGTTACACCCAGGGGGCTGACAGGCCCGATGCTACGGCTGTGCGGCGAGCGGAGGGGCAGGCCGAGGTGAGGGCGCTGGCCAGCGGGAGCGTGGGTCAAGTGTTTTGGTGCGGGGGGCCCTTCGAAGGTCGTGGGGGGATCGGAGGACCCTGCCCGTTCTCCCGCACTGAATGACCGGTGGCGCTCCTAGTGGTGCAGGTGGCAGCGGGGCGGCCGGGTGAGTCCGGCACTGGGGTTCAGGGTTCCCCAATCCCCGGCGGTACGACTCCAGGCCCCTTGCTAGGGGCCCCTCGGGGGCCGACATATGGTTAGGGTTAGCCCCCAGGAGGCCCGCAGGCCCGATCCGCCAGCTCTGCGGTGAGTGGAGGGGTGGTCGGAGGTGAGGCCGCTGGCAATCTGGAGAGTGGGCCCCAGTCATTTTGGCGCGGGGGTCCTTCGAATGTCGCCAGGGGTTCGGACGGCCCTGCCCGTTCTCCCGCCCTGAATGACGGGCGGCTCCCCTAAAAGCCCTGGTGGAGGAGGGGCGGTAGGGTGAGTCGGGCGCTGGGACTCAGGGGTTCCCAATCCCCGGCGTTTTGGCGCCATGCCCCTTGGGAGGGGCCCCTCGGGGACTCACCTAGGGTTAGGGTTAGCTCCGAGGAGGCCGGCAGGCCCGATCCGCCGGCTGTGTGGTGAGCAGAGGGGCAGGCCGAGGTGAGGGCGCTTGTGAGCAGGAGCGTG
>NW_028273835.1:0-25577 GCF_024610735.1 Ursus americanus | reverse complement strand
AACGACAATGAGATACCACCTTATACCAGTTAGAATGGTTAAAATTAACAACACAGGGGGCACCTGGGTAGTACAGAGGTTAAGCGTCTGTCTTCGGCTAAGGGCGTGATCCTGGCATTACGGGATCGAGCCCCACATCAGGCTCCTCCGCTATGAGCCTGCTTCTTCCTCTCCCACTCCCCCTGCTTGTGTTCCCTCTCTCGCTGGCCATCTCTATCTCTGTGGAATAAATAAATAAAATCTTGAAAAACAAATTAACAAGACAGGAAATTACAAAAAGTCAGAGAGGATATGGAGAAAGGGGAGCCCTCTTACACTACTCGTGAGAATTCAAGCTGGTATAGGCACTTTTGAACAATATGGGGGTTCCTCAAGACATTAAACACAGAGCTATCCTATGACCCACCAATTGCACTACTGGGTATTTACCCTATAGACACAGAGTAATGAAAAGAAGGGACACCTGTATCCCAACGTTCATAGCAACAATGTCCATAATAGCCAAACTGTGGAAGGAGCCAAGATGTCCTTCAGCAAATGAATGGACGAAGAAGATGTGGTTCATCTATACAATGGAATATTACTCAGTCATCAGAAAGGATGAATACCCACCATTTGCACCAAGGTGGATGGACCAGGAGGGGATTATGCTAAGTGAAATTAAGTCAAGCAGAGAAAGACAATTATCATAAGGTTTGACTCCGATGTGGAATGGAAGGAATAGCATGTAACATTAGAAGAAGGAAGGGAAAAGTGAAGGGGGGGGAATGAGAGGGGGAGATGAACCATGAGAGACTATTGACACTGGGAAACAAAATGAAGGTTGCAGAAAGGGAGGGTAGGGGAATGGGTAATCCTGGTGATGGGTATTAAGGAGGGCACGTGTCATAATGAGCACTAGGGGTTATATGCAAGCAATGAATCATGGAACACTTCATCAAAAACAAATGAAGTACTGTAGGGTGACTAACATCATTTTAAAAAAGGAGAAAGATATGAAATCCATACAGGAAAACTGTCACTATTTGCAAATGACATGAAATCCCGAAAGATTCCACAAAAAAAAACTGTTAATTTAAACAAATTCAAGAAAGCTGCAGGATATAAAGTCAATATACAGAGACCTGTTGTCTTTACTTTTTTTCAGATTTTATTTATTTATTTGAGAGGAAGAGAAAAAGCACATGCAGGGGTAGTGTCAGAAAGAGGGAGAAGCAGACCCTCGATAAGCGGGGAGCCCTACACGGGGCTCAATCCCAGAACTCTGGGATCATGACCTGAGCTGAAGGCAGACACGTCACCTATGGGGCCACCCAGATGACCCAACTTCTTGCATTTCTGTATACTGATGACACACTTTCGCAAAGAGAAATTAAAAAAGCAATGCCATTTACAATTGCATCAAAAAAAATCTAGGAATAAAAGTAACCAAAAATGCGAAAGACATAGTACACTCAACACATGGCAGAAAAGAAATGAAAAACATGTGTGTCGAGGGGGGCAGAATGTGTGGTTCAAAGATTTGGAAGGCAACACAAACAAATGGAAGCATACGCCATGCTCCTTAACTGGAAGAGTTAATTATGTGAACATGTCCATCGTACCCAAAGCAATCGACAGATGTGATGAAATCCCTATCTGAATTCCAGTGGCATTATTCAAGGAAATAGATAACAGTCCTCAAACTTGTATGGAATCACAAAAGGCCCCAAAAACGCAAAGCAACCTGAAGAAAGAAAGGTGCAGTCAACACACTCCTGGATTTCAAGCTAGATTACAAAGATGTTGTCATCAAAACAGGATGGTACTGGCATAAACACAGACCCAAGGTCAGTGGAACAGAACAGAAAGCTCAGAAACTTACCCACACGTAGTTGATCCTAACTTATGACACAGCAGCAGAAGATATGCCATGAGGGAAGGACTGTGTCTACAGTGAGCGGTAACAGCCAAACTGGACACTAAAGGCAGAAGAATATAACTGGGTCAATTTCTTACACCACCAAAATTTTTAATGGATGAATGATTTGAAAATAAGACCTGAATCCATAAACCTCCAAGAAGACACAGGTACTAAGTCTCTCGACATAGGTTTTGGCAAAGAGTCTTCAGATCCGACACCAAACGCAAAGAAACAAAAGCAAAAATAAACAAGTGGAACAACTTCAAACTGAAATCTTCCACTTGGCAAAAGAAACCAGCAAAAACTTAAAAGGCCACTGACTCAATAAGAAAAAATATCTGCGAATCATATGTGTGAGAAGAGGCTAATATCCAAAATACACACAACACCCGTACAAATCAAAACAAAAAAAAAATCTGTATTAAAAAATGGGAGAATATGTGAATAGATACTTTCCAAAGATGGCACACAGGTGCCAACAGACAGAGAAAGTTATTCGACATCACTTAATATCGACAGGGAAACATCATCAAACCCACAATCGGCTATCCCCTCACAATTGTTGGAACAGCAATTTTCCCAGAGACAGACACCAGGTGGGGTCAAGGGTGTGCAGACAAGGAGACACTGTGCACTGTTGGTGGGAATGGAAATTGGTGCAGCCATTGTGACAAACGGTATGGAGGTTCCTGAAAAAATAAATACAACTACCACATGACCCAGTAATGGCTCTACAGAGTATTGATTTGGAGAACACAAAAATACTGCCTCAAAAAGACAGATGCACTCCCACATTCAGTGCAGCATTATTCACAAGAACCAGACATGGAAACACAGACCTTGGGGGCCTTATGCCAAGTAACTCAGACACAGAAAGACCAATACCAGATGCTCTCATGTACATTCCACGAGGAATAAAGAAATACTGAACGCATAGATACTGAGAGCAGATTGGTAGGTGCCAGATTCGGAGATGGGGTGCTAGAAACGGGTGAAGGTGGTCAAAGTCTCAATGTTTGAGTGAGAAAATCCGACAGTCATGAAATGTTCTGTCCAGCATGGAGACTAAAACTAACCCTGCAGCATGGGGTATAGGTTTCCCTGCTCTTTGAAAGTACAGGGCTTCTGAGAAACCTTGCACAGCAGAAATGGTGTCAAGAAGGAATGACCATTAATTTACACGGAACAATTAGACAGTGTGCTCAGACTCCAAAATTCCTCTCTTTGGCTTTTCTTAGGCCTCAGGACACAAGTTTCTAACGGAGGCCCAGCATAAATGAAGATAAAGCAGAAGCAGAGGCTCACAGACACCATTCAAAATGCTGGTGGCTGGATGCGGAGAGCGGATCCCAGCGGAAGGACCTGGTTGGGGTGCACGCCGCCTCTGTCGTGCTTTTCCCCAAAACAGATGCTGAACGCTATTCTCACTGTTCACCTTTTTTCATAAGAGGGAAATCCTCTTCAGGTCTCTTCCTCTTACTGAAGCTGGGTAATAACATAGTTCTTTCAAGAAAGCCCAGTGTCTTACTGTGAACGTTTAAAAAGTGGGGGATACTTGTACTTGAGCATTGCTGAGGGAGGAGATGTGAAAGGTACTCCCAGACACAAACCTCAGCAGATCCACCGGGAAAGGCACTTTCCTCAGCATGCGGAACACGGACTACCTCCTACCCCCTGAGAAAACCTCTCCTTCCCCTCGATCAGGAAAACCCACAACAGATGGGATTTACCCCAATTCCTCCGTTCTCCAGCTCCTAATAGCTAATCCATCAGCAAATCCTGCGAGCTCCATCTTCAAAATGGACCCAGAATAGGTCTAACCACTCCATCCAAGGCCACCTGTCTGGTCCACAGTGCCTGAGATCCTGGAAAAGATTCGTCATTGACCTCCCTTGCCATCTTCAACCCTCTGTCATCTGTTCTCAACACTGTAGCCACGATGGCCCAGTGAAACAGGGTCTCATGGGGTTATAGCCCTGGAATGGCTTTCTGACACCTCTCTGAGGTCATGTCCTAAGCTGTCTCCTGTGGCTACAGGTCCTTCTTGCTGCTCCTGGACATACCTGAAATTCTCCTGCCCCAGAGCCTTTGCACATGCTTTCCCTTCTGTTAAGAATGCTCTTGATGTGTTCTCACTCAACTTCGGAGAAGTCTGAATTGGAGTGACAGGAACAGAAGATGAGGCTGTGTGTTGGGTGAGGATGGCGGCCCAGAAGAAGGTTCTCTGCCAGCTCTCAGCCAGTGCCTCACTTGTCCTCAGCCAGGAACTTGCACACAGCCCTCACCTGTCACAACTCTCACCCAGGAGACCCACAGCCACCCCTGGAGCCCACCCTGAACACACCCTGCTGCAGAATGCATTCAGCTCTCCTCTAGGACCCCTGTCAGCTTTACCCAGACCTGGAACTCCCCCCTGTCTCCTGCAAAGCTCCCGGATTCCCCCTCTGCTTCCAAAATCACACTGACATAAAGCTTTCATGAGAAAGCTATAATGCTAACAAATGAAAGGTTCACACCTGCTTTCCCCTTCTGTTGCCTCTCTCTCCACCTTCTTTCCTACCTGTGCAAACTGTAAAATATCATTGGAACATGAACATGCTCTGAGACCTGAATCTTTCATTGCAGCTTTCTGAGGACTCCTTATGTGATAAGTAACTAGTGTATCCTACAACAGGGTGTTTCACATCTCTCATCTATAGAATAGTACAGCCCAAATCACTACAATTTTACCTCACTCTTCATGAAGCAGAACACTTTTTCCTTTCTTCTTTTACTTAAATTCCAGTTAGTTCACATGCCATGGAATATTCGCTTCAGGGGTAGGATTTAGTGATTCCTCACCTGCATACAGTACCCGGTGCTCATCACAAGTGCCCTCCTTAATACCCCTCACCCATTTAACTCTTCCCCCCATGCCCCTGTCCTGCAGCAACACTCAGTTTGTTCTCCAAGTTTGAGTCTATTTCCTTGTTTGCCTCTCTCATCACCCCTCCACTCTGTTCATCTGTTTTCTTTCTGAAATTCCACAAGCATGAGAGCATAGGATATTTCTCTTTCCTCAAATATTTTGCTTAGCTTAATACACTCTAGGTCCATCCACATCCTTGCAAAGGGTAAGATTTCATTCTTTTTGAAGCTGGGTCATATTCCATTATATATATGTATCCCACTTCTGCTTTATCCATTCATCAGTGCATAGACTTTGGGATTCTCTCCATAGTTTGGCTACTGTGGACATTGCTGCTATAAACATCATGGTGCATGTACCCCCTTTGAATCTGCATTTTTGTATCCTTTGGGTAAATACCTAGGAGAGCAATTGCTGGATCATGGGGTTGTTCAATGTTTAACTTTTTGAGGAACCCCCACACTGTTTCCTAGACTGGCTGCACCACTTTGCATTGCCACCAACAGGATGGGAGTGTTCCCCTTTAAGCAGAACATTATCTGCTGGCAATTTCATAAGATGAAGCAAAACCTCTGTGAGATGCACCCAGGGTCAGGCAAGCAGTTGCAGACTTCACCCCAAGGCTCCTGACGCCAAGCCCCTTGAAGCCACCAGCATGCCACTATCCAAAAGAATTCCCAGACTCTCCTTCTGACTCCACCACCAAAGAAACTACAGAGAGAATATGGCACCTCAAAATATCGAGATAATACATTTAGTAAAACTAGAAAGTCAAGCTCAACTTTTAAACAGGAACAGGCCGGTTTGGATAATTTTGAATTTTCCCTCCACCCTAATTTTAACTCTTCTGATGAATAAACTAATCAATGATGAAACATCACCTTTGTCAAATGACATCATCCAAGTCTGTATCAGATGAAAAAAAGCCACCTAACTCTAGATGCTTGCCACTCAACCATATCTTAGGCCCAATTGAATAAACACTGTTAGATGAAGGAACAAATTAGATGTTACAAACAGGCACAGAGTGAATCTCACCTCCCCTTTCTAATAAAAGATGGTTCCTAGGAAACAGATGGTCAAAATACATTTGTAAGCAATAAATGGACAGAGAAATTGTGATCCCCTGCAAAGTTCTACCTGCAGGGAAACTAAGTAATTCTTGTACCAAACCCAGAATGCTGACAGCTACTTCAATTTTACTTTGTGGCTCAACTAGAGAAAAGAGAAAAGCCCAGGAGGTTTTGGGATAAAGAGAGGTTTTACCTCCAGCCCTGACATAGATAGGACATTTTGCCAAACATACCTGTGCTTTCTCTGAGCACTGGTGTCCTGTGACAAGCTGCCTCGCTGACTCCGATGCTGACGTTCAAAACCTCGTGTGTCTTGGAGCCAGAGCAGAGAAGTGCTGTCAGCTGGGGAGAAGAAGGCACCTCTGACCTAAAGCCTGCACACCTGCTTCGGTTTCTGGGCGAAGGGGCAACACATACTTGTTGTTTAGCAGTAATTATCTTCATTCTCAATAGACCAATGACCTTGCCTTTTCTGGAAGGCAGACTTACTCTTCTAAAGAAACCCTCAATTCGTCTATTCCCAATGCAACTAGAGTGGGGTCTGGTTTATGCCCGCCTCCAGGCCCCCACCTGGAGGATTTTCCTGCATGATTCTAATAGCCAATTACCACTAACCCGGGGGCACACGGGGCATAATGCTGAAGTTGGGGGATGGCTCTGGGGCATGCTACTGCCACACCTGTGCCTGGGGACCAGGGCACACCCTGCTGAACTCAGGGTACTGCTCAAGATGCATCACCTGCACTGTGTCAGAGAACTGAAGGTGGGGATTGTGTGAAGTCCTTACCCGCACTCTTCCAGGGGAACAGGGGAAACCTTGAAATTCTGCAACCCATCCCACAAAAGCTCAGGTGAGTGGGTGTCCTGGAGTTCACGGGTATGGGGAATAAAGTCAGTTGAGGACATGGGGCAGAAGAGACTTTAAAGGGAAAAAGAAAACTCACCTGAGTCCCCACAAGGAACCCTCTCCACATGCCCTTCCAGAACCCTGCCTCCCACCTGGGGCGCACCCTACCCCCGGACCCCCACCCCAGTGCACGCTGCTCACTCACCAGCAGGGATCTCCACAGGGCAACTCTCTCTCTCTCTCAGTGCCCCTTATTTGCCCCAAGTCTGCAACCCACTGCAAGTCTGGGACTGCCCACAGAGACATAGCTCCACCCCCAAGCGGTGAATGGTTGGTGAGGGTGGTGCCTGAGCCCCTTGGATGCTGGGCAACCCGCCCTCAAGCCCCTGGAACCCTGAAAGTGCAGGGGGCCCAAGAAGCGCCTGCTCGACCCAACACCCAGCACAGGCATGGGTGGGGTCGTGGGCCGAGGTCCCCCCACACACCTGGCCCCTTCCAGGGACCCCTCTAGCTGCAGACCACCCTCAGAGTCCTGCCCCTTCCCTTTCTGCACCAGCCCTCCCTGCTGGGGTGTGCCTGGTTTTGGGCAAGTCTCTCAGACCCTCCAAGGCTTGGGCTTTAGGAAATGCAATGTTTTTATGCATTTTCAGTATGTACATGTCAGTATGACTTTAATCTTATGGGAGCCAAAGAGGTTCTTTATTTTTTCTTATCTTTATGTTGGCATTTTTGGTTATTGTTTTCTTCTCGAAGCAGATGTACAACATGTGCTTGGGGCAGAAATAGGGCCCATGCTTTCAGGTTTTGCCCAGTCATTTTGAGCCGGGTAAAATGTTAAAGGATAGCTTCCCTGGGAGCCCAGGATCAGGGCCCACAGATGATATAAGATAAAAATTACTTTCATCATTATAATTACTCCTAAATGGAGGAATTTGAGACAAATGCACCTTTCACAACAGTACCAAGAATTCAAAATGAATCCCACAGAAGGCTACCTGCTCCATGGTCAGCACAGGTAACAGAAGTGTTCACAGTCTCTGGACTCCTGCCCTTCTCTTGCCCAAATCTCTAAAGTACACAGACCACTTAAAATCGGAATTGTAGAACTGCTAGACACCTTAGAGATGTCTGGCACCATTCCCTTGGACTGCAGAAGAAAACACAGTAGCTCGTTGTCACAAACTAATTTCAACATGAAGTGCCCCCTGGATGCACTAAGTTCTTTCTCTGCAAATGTTGACTAATGTAAGTCACAGTCATACCATTTAAAAACTACGATGGCTGGGAAGTCATCGTAGGTAAGGGAATATTTTAGCCATGTTTATAAGCATTGGCTCACTTTGTAGAAGAGGCTGAGCTGAGTGTTTTTAAATACTATTTCAGGTACAAGAGAGGAGTTAAGATGGCGGAGGAGTAGGAGACCCCTTTTTCAGCAGGTCCCCTGAGTTGAGCTGGATAGGTACCAGACCAGCCTAAACAACCACGGAATCAGCCTGAGAGGCAGGAAGATACATCTGGACCTCTACAAATGAACATCTCCAGCGCTGAGTATTGAGGTATGAAGCGGGGAGCCTTGAAACCGGGCACAGATATCAGAAGATAAACGGAAGGGGGGGAGCCGCCATGTTCTGGCACCCGGAAGCAGCAACCACCTGCACCAGGGAGCGGGCGGACTCATGGATGGCACACGGGAGAGAGTGGACTGAGACCGGTGAGCCCAGAGCGTGCGCCACCAGGCTTCTCCTGGAACACCGGAATCCCGGTGTGCTCACCAGGCATAGACTGAGACCAGGAGACCCGGGAGCCCACGGGGCGGCTGGCGGCTGGCAGGCCACCTGCACAGGGGATCTGGCGGACTTGCGGTAGGCACCTGCGAAACAGCAGACTGAGACCCTGAACCAGGTGCCAGAGCCACCAGGCTTCTCATGGAACTCTAGAATCCCGGTGTGCTCAGGGGATCCAGACTGAGACCAGGAGCTTCCAGAGAGAGATCAGGTCTTCTGGTGGCTGGCAGCATTAGAAACACAAAGGACAGAGATGCACTAGCCCCGGAATTGAGGCCAGGGACACCAGGTGTGGGGTGCACATCCCAGGATGCTACAGGGTTGAGCAGCACCAACAGTAATGGAGTTAAAGTGGCCAGAACAAGGGTGGAGAACAGGCCGCATTCCCTCTGTTCTGTGACAATTCAGCCTCTGCTGCTCTGACTCTCAGAAAAGGCACAGCAGATCACCAGAGAAAGCCGCCAGGGAACAAAAGCCTGGAAATACTGGCCCAGAGCATGCCCACCCCCATTCACCCTTGCAGGGGACACGGAAACTCTACCCAAACAGGGTTGCCTGAGTATGGGCATGGGAAAATACAAACCCTTAACAATAGAGAACAAATGGATGGTTACCAGAGAGGAGGTGGATAGAGGGATGAGTGAAATAGATGAAGCGGATTAAGAGGACACTTTTCTTGATGACCACTGAGTAATATATAGAATTACTGAATCACTCTATTGTACACCTGAAACGAATGTAACACTGTATGTTAGCTCTACTGGAATTAAAATAAATTTTTAAAAAAGATTTTTCTTTCAGGAACCTCTTTAAAAAAGCTTTTCCTGTGCACTGTGCATAAGCCCTACTTGGGAGGATTCACTCTACAATAATTATTCACTCTATGCCTTGAATTCAGATTTCACTGAGTTCTTACTGTGGATCCCAGGCCACGGGAGCCATGGTCCTTTTCTGTCCAGGCTCAGCACCTATGCATTCAAGATTGGAAGTAGAGACACATGTCACTTCACAGTCCAGAAAGCTATTATTGTTTCTGTTTCAGTGTGAGAGAGTCACAGACTTTTGGACAGGTTTCAGAGCAGGTATATTATGGATCCTGGATCTCTACTTCAATGTTCATTGCCTGGATCCATTTGGCTAATAGGTTGCCTGTGGATGGGCTTGCTTCCAAGCACATACATGGAAGATGCAACGGTGGGTGGGCTTGGTGCGGGACAGGAAGAAGATCAAAAACAGACAAGGGTCCAACCCCTCCCCTGATCCAGGAACTGCTACAGGAGAGGGTACGGGAGGTAGAATCCATGCGAAACTCCAAGGTCACCAGCTGAACACAGAAGGCATAAGTCAAGGGATCTGGAGATGCAGGGGTTGAAGGCTGCTCTGAGCTACCTCTGGGAGGAAGGGAGGGAAGGAATGAGAAGGAGACACTGCCTGCCCCTGGCCCATGCCGGCTGCCCACCGCTCCAACACACATCAGTCTACACAACTGACACAGCCTGGGTTCAGGATGGGCTGGCTCAGGTCCCTCAATCCTCAGTGGGACAGCTGGTCTCAGGGCTCAGAGACATGCTGAGGGAGATGAGAGGGAAAGCTGTCCCACCCAGGTCATCCCCTCCATGAGCAGACAGCCCTTCAGAACTGCTAAAAAGAAACCCCACTAATGGGGCTGAAAGACATGCCATGGATGAACTAAGGCATAGAGATATGTAAAATAATATTCATTTTTAAGTTCAGAGCTGTCCGCTCAGAAAGTGGGGAGAGATTCCCTGAAGAAGACTGAGGGGAGGGCAGGCCATGCTGAAAAGGGAGACATGGCTCTCCTAATTGGGGACCTGCAGCCCCCTTCCAGGGCAGGGCATCATCCTCGCATCACAAGAGATCCATGGAAGTGTTCCATCAGGGCCAGATATTTGTCTCGAGAAGGCTACCCTGGCATCAGACAGCACAGGGCACCAGGGACGAGGGCCAGATGGAGGACGGACAATACCCTGGAGGCCATGGGGCAAGAGCAGAGTCACATGACCTTGAAGATGATGATGAAAAGCAGGAGGTGGCAGCATGGAGCTGGCACGAAGTACCATGGGAGCAGTGCCCAAAGCTACACTGACTGGGTGCCTCCTTGCCAGGTGTGGCTCACTTCAGTGGGCTCCAGACTAGACCTGACCACAAGTCTAGGAAGTGTGCACCACCCCCGGCCTCCTCTCCCCTTGCGGCTGCTAGGAATCACAGTCACAGACGCTGGGCAGCTTTCGTGGAAACCAAGCAGTGGCTCCCACGCACGCTGCACCTCTGGTGGTGGGCCAGTGCGACCCTCATGCCTGGCCAGACACTGATGTCTACCTGTCTCCACAAAAATCCACAGACAGGAGGGTGTCCCTGAATTCCACAGCACCTGATGAGACAGATCCACAGAACCCAACACCCAGTGGGTCACTCGGGACCTCACCTATGGTCATGGAGCTCACCATATCTTATTTCTGTCACTTCCCACAGAAAGCCTGTTTCTGATCACCCACAATACCATACATCCTGGTTGGTGACCTGGGGTCATGCCATGAACCCACATGGCACCTTTCTTTAAGAGAAGGCTATGCCTACACCTCCTAGAAAATATTTCTAATGAAGTACAAGTCCATCAGGACTACGGTGTGAACAGTAGCACACAGCCTGCATGGTAGTAGTCAGTAATTCTAACAAGGGTTAACCCCACCCCCGTCTCACAAAACCTTCCTCCGTCCCACGGAACTCATGCTCTGCCCTCAGAAAACCCTTCAGGAAACAAACCTTTATCTGAATGCTCTCTTCACCTTCTGCTTCAAATCTTGTCCAACCACAATGATATGAAACTAGAAATCAGTCTCAAGAAAAAAATGGGACAGTCAAAAATAGGTGGAGATTGGGGGGCCTGGGTGGATCAGTTGTTAAGGATCTGCCTTCAGCTCAGGTCCTGATCCCAGGATCCTGGGATTTAGCCTGGAATCAGGCTCCTTGCTCAGCGGGAAGCCCGCTTCTCCCTCTCCCACCCCCCTGCTTCCATTCCCTCTTTCACTGTCTCACTCTCTGTCAGATACCTAAATAATCTTAAAAAAATATGTGGAGATTTAACAACAAGCTACTGAACAACCAACAGTCAAAGAAGAAATCAAAAAAGATTTTAGAAGTACCTTGACACTGATGAAAAAGACAACTTACAAAAACATAAGGGATGCAGCAAAAGTAGCTTTATGGGGGACATTCATAGAAACTCAAGTCTTCATCAATCCATGAGAATGGTCTCCAATAAACAACTTGATTTATGTGGTAAAGAAGTAGAAAATAAAACAACAAACAAAGCCCCAAATTAGTAGAAATAAGGAAATAACAAAAAGGAATGCATAAATAAATCCAACGGAGACTAAAAAGACAAAAAAAAAAAAAACAATGAAAATGAAAGCTGCCTTTTTTGGAAAGATAAACAAAACTGACAAACTTAGCTAGACTCACCAAGAAAGACAGAGGACTCGAATACAATCAGGAAAGAAAGATAATGGATTCCTGTCTCATATCAAAATCAAAAGAACTCTTCAAACTTGGACACAACAACTTCTTGCAAGCCACGTCTCTAAAGGCAAAGGAAATAAAAGCAAAAAAGGAACTATTGGCACTTCACCAAGATAAAAAGCTTCTGCAGGGCAAAGCAAATGATCAACAAAACAAAAAGTCAACCTATGGAATCGAAGAAGATATCTGCAAATGATATTACAGATAAAGGGCTGGTATCCAAGATCTATAAAGAACTCCTCAAACTCGACACCCAAAAAATGGGCAGAAGACACAAAGGGATACTTCTCCAAAGAAGACATACAAATGGCCAACAGACACATGAAAAAATGCTCCACATCACTTGCCATCAGGCAAATACAAATCAAAACGACAATGAGATACCACCTTATACCAGTTAGAATGGTTAAAATTAACAACACAGGGGGCACCTGGGTAGTACAGAGGTTAAGCGTCTGTCTTCGGCTAAGGGCGTGATCCTGGCATTACGGGATCGAGCCCCACATCAGGCTCCTCCGCTATGAGCCTGCTTCTTCCTCTCCCACTCCCCCTGCTTGTGTTCCCTCTCTCGCTGGCCATCTCTATCTCTGTGGAATAAATAAATAAAATCTTGAAAAACAAATTAACAAGACAGGAAATTACAAAAAGTCAGAGAGGATATGGAGAAAGGGGAGCCCTCTTACACTACTCGTGAGAATTCAAGCTGGTATAGGCACTTTTGAACAATATGGGGGTTCCTCAAGACATTAAACACAGAGCTATCCTATGACCCACCAATTGCACTACTGGGTATTTACCCTATAGACACAGAGTAATGAAAAGAAGGGACACCTGTATCCCAACGTTCATAGCAACAATGTCCATAATAGCCAAACTGTGGAAGGAGCCAAGATGTCCTTCAGCAAATGAATGGACGAAGAAGATGTGGTTCATCTATACAATGGAATATTACTCAGTCATCAGAAAGGATGAATACCCACCATTTGCACCAAGGTGGATGGACCAGGAGGGGATTATGCTAAGTGAAATTAAGTCAAGCAGAGAAAGACAATTATCATAAGGTTTGACTCCGATGTGGAATGGAAGGAATAGCATGTAACATTAGAAGAAGGAAGGGAAAAGTGAAGGGGGGGGAATGAGAGGGGGAGATGAACCATGAGAGACTATTGACACTGGGAAACAAAATGAAGGTTGCAGAAAGGGAGGGTAGGGGAATGGGTAATCCTGGTGATGGGTATTAAGGAGGGCACGTGTCATAATGAGCACTAGGGGTTATATGCAAGCAATGAATCATGGAACACTTCATCAAAAACAAATGAAGTACTGTAGGGTGACTAACATCATTTTAAAAAAGGAGAAAGATATGAAATCCATACAGGAAAACTGTCACTATTTGCAAATGACATGAAATCCCGAAAGATTCCACAAAAAAAAACTGTTAATTTAAACAAATTCAAGAAAGCTGCAGGATATAAAGTCAATATACAGAGACCTGTTGTCTTTACTTTTTTTCAGATTTTATTTATTTATTTGAGAGGAAGAGAAAAAGCACATGCAGGGGTAGTGTCAGAAAGAGGGAGAAGCAGACCCTCGATAAGCGGGGAGCCCTACACGGGGCTCAATCCCAGAACTCTGGGATCATGACCTGAGCTGAAGGCAGACACGTCACCTATGGGGCCACCCAGATGACCCAACTTCTTGCATTTCTGTATACTGATGACACACTTTCGCAAAGAGAAATTAAAAAAGCAATGCCATTTACAATTGCATCAAAAAAAATCTAGGAATAAAAGTAACCAAAAATGCGAAAGACATAGTACACTCAACACATGGCAGAAAAGAAATGAAAAACATGTGTGTCGAGGGGGGCAGAATGTGTGGTTCAAAGATTTGGAAGGCAACACAAACAAATGGAAGCATACGCCATGCTCCTTAACTGGAAGAGTTAATTATGTGAACATGTCCATCGTACCCAAAGCAATCGACAGATGTGATGAAATCCCTATCTGAATTCCAGTGGCATTATTCAAGGAAATAGATAACAGTCCTCAAACTTGTATGGAATCACAAAAGGCCCCAAAAACGCAAAGCAACCTGAAGAAAGAAAGGTGCAGTCAACACACTCCTGGATTTCAAGCTAGATTACAAAGATGTTGTCATCAAAACAGGATGGTACTGGCATAAACACAGACCCAAGGTCAGTGGAACAGAACAGAAAGCTCAGAAACTTACCCACACGTAGTTGATCCTAACTTATGACACAGCAGCAGAAGATATGCCATGAGGGAAGGACTGTGTCTACAGTGAGCGGTAACAGCCAAACTGGACACTAAAGGCAGAAGAATATAACTGGGTCAATTTCTTACACCACCAAAATTTTTAATGGATGAATGATTTGAAAATAAGACCTGAATCCATAAACCTCCAAGAAGACACAGGTACTAAGTCTCTCGACATAGGTTTTGGCAAAGAGTCTTCAGATCCGACACCAAACGCAAAGAAACAAAAGCAAAAATAAACAAGTGGAACAACTTCAAACTGAAATCTTCCACTTGGCAAAAGAAACCAGCAAAAACTTAAAAGGCCACTGACTCAATAAGAAAAAATATCTGCGAATCATATGTGTGAGAAGAGGCTAATATCCAAAATACACACAACACCCGTACAAATCAAAACAAAAAAAAAATCTGTATTAAAAAATGGGAGAATATGTGAATAGATACTTTCCAAAGATGGCACACAGGTGCCAACAGACAGAGAAAGTTATTCGACATCACTTAATATCGACAGGGAAACATCATCAAACCCACAATCGGCTATCCCCTCACAATTGTTGGAACAGCAATTTTCCCAGAGACAGACACCAGGTGGGGTCAAGGGTGTGCAGACAAGGAGACACTGTGCACTGTTGGTGGGAATGGAAATTGGTGCAGCCATTGTGACAAACGGTATGGAGGTTCCTGAAAAAATAAATACAACTACCACATGACCCAGTAATGGCTCTACAGAGTATTGATTTGGAGAACACAAAAATACTGCCTCAAAAAGACAGATGCACTCCCACATTCAGTGCAGCATTATTCACAAGAACCAGACATGGAAACACAGACCTTGGGGGCCTTATGCCAAGTAACTCAGACACAGAAAGACCAATACCAGATGCTCTCATGTACATTCCACGAGGAATAAAGAAATACTGAACGCATAGATACTGAGAGCAGATTGGTAGGTGCCAGATTCGGAGATGGGGTGCTAGAAACGGGTGAAGGTGGTCAAAGTCTCAATGTTTGAGTGAGAAAATCCGACAGTCATGAAATGTTCTGTCCAGCATGGAGACTAAAACTAACCCTGCAGCATGGGGTATAGGTTTCCCTGCTCTTTGAAAGTACAGGGCTTCTGAGAAACCTTGCACAGCAGAAATGGTGTCAAGAAGGAATGACCATTAATTTACACGGAACAATTAGACAGTGTGCTCAGACTCCAAAATTCCTCTCTTTGGCTTTTCTTAGGCCTCAGGACACAAGTTTCTAACGGAGGCCCAGCATAAATGAAGATAAAGCAGAAGCAGAGGCTCACAGACACCATTCAAAATGCTGGTGGCTGGATGCGGAGAGCGGATCCCAGCGGAAGGACCTGGTTGGGGTGCACGCCGCCTCTGTCGTGCTTTTCCCCAAAACAGATGCTGAACGCTATTCTCACTGTTCACCTTTTTTCATAAGAGGGAAATCCTCTTCAGGTCTCTTCCTCTTACTGAAGCTGGGTAATAACATAGTTCTTTCAAGAAAGCCCAGTGTCTTACTGTGAACGTTTAAAAAGTGGGGGATACTTGTACTTGAGCATTGCTGAGGGAGGAGATGTGAAAGGTACTCCCAGACACAAACCTCAGCAGATCCACCGGGAAAGGCACTTTCCTCAGCATGCGGAACACGGACTACCTCCTACCCCCTGAGAAAACCTCTCCTTCCCCTCGATCAGGAAAACCCACAACAGATGGGATTTACCCCAATTCCTCCGTTCTCCAGCTCCTAATAGCTAATCCATCAGCAAATCCTGCGAGCTCCATCTTCAAAATGGACCCAGAATAGGTCTAACCACTCCATCCAAGGCCACCTGTCTGGTCCACAGTGCCTGAGATCCTGGAAAAGATTCGTCATTGACCTCCCTTGCCATCTTCAACCCTCTGTCATCTGTTCTCAACACTGTAGCCACGATGGCCCAGTGAAACAGGGTCTCATGGGGTTATAGCCCTGGAATGGCTTTCTGACACCTCTCTGAGGTCATGTCCTAAGCTGTCTCCTGTGGCTACAGGTCCTTCTTGCTGCTCCTGGACATACCTGAAATTCTCCTGCCCCAGAGCCTTTGCACATGCTTTCCCTTCTGTTAAGAATGCTCTTGATGTGTTCTCACTCAACTTCGGAGAAGTCTGAATTGGAGTGACAGGAACAGAAGATGAGGCTGTGTGTTGGGTGAGGATGGCGGCCCAGAAGAAGGTTCTCTGCCAGCTCTCAGCCAGTGCCTCACTTGTCCTCAGCCAGGAACTTGCACACAGCCCTCACCTGTCACAACTCTCACCCAGGAGACCCACAGCCACCCCTGGAGCCCACCCTGAACACACCCTGCTGCAGAATGCATTCAGCTCTCCTCTAGGACCCCTGTCAGCTTTACCCAGACCTGGAACTCCCCCCTGTCTCCTGCAAAGCTCCCGGATTCCCCCTCTGCTTCCAAAATCACACTGACATAAAGCTTTCATGAGAAAGCTATAATGCTAACAAATGAAAGGTTCACACCTGCTTTCCCCTTCTGTTGCCTCTCTCTCCACCTTCTTTCCTACCTGTGCAAACTGTAAAATATCATTGGAACATGAACATGCTCTGAGACCTGAATCTTTCATTGCAGCTTTCTGAGGACTCCTTATGTGATAAGTAACTAGTGTATCCTACAACAGGGTGTTTCACATCTCTCATCTATAGAATAGTACAGCCCAAATCACTACAATTTTACCTCACTCTTCATGAAGCAGAACACTTTTTCCTTTCTTCTTTTACTTAAATTCCAGTTAGTTCACATGCCATGGAATATTCGCTTCAGGGGTAGGATTTAGTGATTCCTCACCTGCATACAGTACCCGGTGCTCATCACAAGTGCCCTCCTTAATACCCCTCACCCATTTAACTCTTCCCCCCATGCCCCTGTCCTGCAGCAACACTCAGTTTGTTCTCCAAGTTTGAGTCTATTTCCTTGTTTGCCTCTCTCATCACCCCTCCACTCTGTTCATCTGTTTTCTTTCTGAAATTCCACAAGCATGAGAGCATAGGATATTTCTCTTTCCTCAAATATTTTGCTTAGCTTAATACACTCTAGGTCCATCCACATCCTTGCAAAGGGTAAGATTTCATTCTTTTTGAAGCTGGGTCATATTCCATTATATATATGTATCCCACTTCTGCTTTATCCATTCATCAGTGCATAGACTTTGGGATTCTCTCCATAGTTTGGCTACTGTGGACATTGCTGCTATAAACATCATGGTGCATGTACCCCCTTTGAATCTGCATTTTTGTATCCTTTGGGTAAATACCTAGGAGAGCAATTGCTGGATCATGGGGTTGTTCAATGTTTAACTTTTTGAGGAACCCCCACACTGTTTCCTAGACTGGCTGCACCACTTTGCATTGCCACCAACAGGATGGGAGTGTTCCCCTTTAAGCAGAACATTATCTGCTGGCAATTTCATAAGATGAAGCAAAACCTCTGTGAGATGCACCCAGGGTCAGGCAAGCAGTTGCAGACTTCACCCCAAGGCTCCTGACGCCAAGCCCCTTGAAGCCACCAGCATGCCACTATCCAAAAGAATTCCCAGACTCTCCTTCTGACTCCACCACCAAAGAAACTACAGAGAGAATATGGCACCTCAAAATATCGAGATAATACATTTAGTAAAACTAGAAAGTCAAGCTCAACTTTTAAACAGGAACAGGCCGGTTTGGATAATTTTGAATTTTCCCTCCACCCTAATTTTAACTCTTCTGATGAATAAACTAATCAATGATGAAACATCACCTTTGTCAAATGACATCATCCAAGTCTGTATCAGATGAAAAAAAGCCACCTAACTCTAGATGCTTGCCACTCAACCATATCTTAGGCCCAATTGAATAAACACTGTTAGATGAAGGAACAAATTAGATGTTACAAACAGGCACAGAGTGAATCTCACCTCCCCTTTCTAATAAAAGATGGTTCCTAGGAAACAGATGGTCAAAATACATTTGTAAGCAATAAATGGACAGAGAAATTGTGATCCCCTGCAAAGTTCTACCTGCAGGGAAACTAAGTAATTCTTGTACCAAACCCAGAATGCTGACAGCTACTTCAATTTTACTTTGTGGCTCAACTAGAGAAAAGAGAAAAGCCCAGGAGGTTTTGGGATAAAGAGAGGTTTTACCTCCAGCCCTGACATAGATAGGACATTTTGCCAAACATACCTGTGCTTTCTCTGAGCACTGGTGTCCTGTGACAAGCTGCCTCGCTGACTCCGATGCTGACGTTCAAAACCTCGTGTGTCTTGGAGCCAGAGCAGAGAAGTGCTGTCAGCTGGGGAGAAGAAGGCACCTCTGACCTAAAGCCTGCACACCTGCTTCGGTTTCTGGGCGAAGGGGCAACACATACTTGTTGTTTAGCAGTAATTATCTTCATTCTCAATAGACCAATGACCTTGCCTTTTCTGGAAGGCAGACTTACTCTTCTAAAGAAACCCTCAATTCGTCTATTCCCAATGCAACTAGAGTGGGGTCTGGTTTATGCCCGCCTCCAGGCCCCCACCTGGAGGATTTTCCTGCATGATTCTAATAGCCAATTACCACTAACCCGGGGGCACACGGGGCATAATGCTGAAGTTGGGGGATGGCTCTGGGGCATGCTACTGCCACACCTGTGCCTGGGGACCAGGGCACACCCTGCTGAACTCAGGGTACTGCTCAAGATGCATCACCTGCACTGTGTCAGAGAACTGAAGGTGGGGATTGTGTGAAGTCCTTACCCGCACTCTTCCAGGGGAACAGGGGAAACCTTGAAATTCTGCAACCCATCCCACAAAAGCTCAGGTGAGTGGGTGTCCTGGAGTTCACGGGTATGGGGAATAAAGTCAGTTGAGGACATGGGGCAGAAGAGACTTTAAAGGGAAAAAGAAAACTCACCTGAGTCCCCACAAGGAACCCTCTCCACATGCCCTTCCAGAACCCTGCCTCCCACCTGGGGCGCACCCTACCCCCGGACCCCCACCCCAGTGCACGCTGCTCACTCACCAGCAGGGATCTCCACAGGGCAACTCTCTCTCTCTCTCAGTGCCCCTTATTTGCCCCAAGTCTGCAACCCACTGCAAGTCTGGGACTGCCCACAGAGACATAGCTCCACCCCCAAGCGGTGAATGGTTGGTGAGGGTGGTGCCTGAGCCCCTTGGATGCTGGGCAACCCGCCCTCAAGCCCCTGGAACCCTGAAAGTGCAGGGGGCCCAAGAAGCGCCTGCTCGACCCAACACCCAGCACAGGCATGGGTGGGGTCGTGGGCCGAGGTCCCCCCACACACCTGGCCCCTTCCAGGGACCCCTCTAGCTGCAGACCACCCTCAGAGTCCTGCCCCTTCCCTTTCTGCACCAGCCCTCCCTGCTGGGGTGTGCCTGGTTTTGGGCAAGTCTCTCAGACCCTCCAAGGCTTGGGCTTTAGGAAATGCAATGTTTTTATGCATTTTCAGTATGTACATGTCAGTATGACTTTAATCTTATGGGAGCCAAAGAGGTTCTTTATTTTTTCTTATCTTTATGTTGGCATTTTTGGTTATTGTTTTCTTCTCGAAGCAGATGTACAACATGTGCTTGGGGCAGAAATAGGGCCCATGCTTTCAGGTTTTGCCCAGTCATTTTGAGCCGGGTAAAATGTTAAAGGATAGCTTCCCTGGGAGCCCAGGATCAGGGCCCACAGATGATATAAGATAAAAATTACTTTCATCATTATAATTACTCCTAAATGGAGGAATTTGAGACAAATGCACCTTTCACAACAGTACCAAGAATTCAAAATGAATCCCACAGAAGGCTACCTGCTCCATGGTCAGCACAGGTAACAGAAGTGTTCACAGTCTCTGGAC
Organism: Ursus americanus; assembly: GCF_024610735.1. Classification (NCBI taxonomy): domain Eukaryota; kingdom Metazoa; phylum Chordata; class Mammalia; order Carnivora; family Ursidae; genus Ursus; species Ursus americanus. The sequence goes on along the minus strand of NW_028273835.1, from coordinate 5,380 downwards.
TCCTGCCCTTCTCTTGCCCAAATCTCTAAAGTACACAGACCACTTAAAATCGGAATTGTAGAACTGCTAGACACCTTAGAGATGTCTGGCACCATTCCCTTGGACTGCAGAAGAAAACACAGTAGCTCGTTGTCACAAACTAATTTCAACATGAAGTGCCCCCTGGATGCACTAAGTTCTTTCTCTGCAAATGTTGACTAATGTAAGTCACAGTCATACCATTTAAAAACTACGATGGCTGGGAAGTCATCGTAGGTAAGGGAATATTTTAGCCATGTTTATAAGCATTGGCTCACTTTGTAGAAGAGGCTGAGCTGAGTGTTTTTAAATACTATTTCAGGTACAAGAGAGGAGTTAAGATGGCGGAGGAGTAGGAGACCCCTTTTTCAGCAGGTCCCCTGAGTTGAGCTGGATAGGTACCAGACCAGCCTAAACAACCACGGAATCAGCCTGAGAGGCAGGAAGATACATCTGGACCTCTACAAATGAACATCTCCAGCGCTGAGTATTGAGGTATGAAGCGGGGAGCCTTGAAACCGGGCACAGATATCAGAAGATAAACGGAAGGGGGGGAGCCGCCATGTTCTGGCACCCGGAAGCAGCAACCACCTGCACCAGGGAGCGGGCGGACTCATGGATGGCACACGGGAGAGAGTGGACTGAGACCGGTGAGCCCAGAGCGTGCGCCACCAGGCTTCTCCTGGAACACCGGAATCCCGGTGTGCTCACCAGGCATAGACTGAGACCAGGAGACCCGGGAGCCCACGGGGCGGCTGGCGGCTGGCAGGCCACCTGCACAGGGGATCTGGCGGACTTGCGGTAGGCACCTGCGAAACAGCAGACTGAGACCCTGAACCAGGTGCCAGAGCCACCAGGCTTCTCATGGAACTCTAGAATCCCGGTGTGCTCAGGGGATCCAGACTGAGACCAGGAGCTTCCAGAGAGAGATCAGGTCTTCTGGTGGCTGGCAGCATTAGAAACACAAAGGACAGAGATGCACTAGCCCCGGAATTGAGGCCAGGGACACCAGGTGTGGGGTGCACATCCCAGGATGCTACAGGGTTGAGCAGCACCAACAGTAATGGAGTTAAAGTGGCCAGAACAAGGGTGGAGAACAGGCCGCATTCCCTCTGTTCTGTGACAATTCAGCCTCTGCTGCTCTGACTCTCAGAAAAGGCACAGCAGATCACCAGAGAAAGCCGCCAGGGAACAAAAGCCTGGAAATACTGGCCCAGAGCATGCCCACCCCCATTCACCCTTGCAGGGGACACGGAAACTCTACCCAAACAGGGTTGCCTGAGTATGGGCATGGGAAAATACAAACCCTTAACAATAGAGAACAAATGGATGGTTACCAGAGAGGAGGTGGATAGAGGGATGAGTGAAATAGATGAAGCGGATTAAGAGGACACTTTTCTTGATGACCACTGAGTAATATATAGAATTACTGAATCACTCTATTGTACACCTGAAACGAATGTAACACTGTATGTTAGCTCTACTGGAATTAAAATAAATTTTTAAAAAAGATTTTTCTTTCAGGAACCTCTTTAAAAAAGCTTTTCCTGTGCACTGTGCATAAGCCCTACTTGGGAGGATTCACTCTACAATAATTATTCACTCTATGCCTTGAATTCAGATTTCACTGAGTTCTTACTGTGGATCCCAGGCCACGGGAGCCATGGTCCTTTTCTGTCCAGGCTCAGCACCTATGCATTCAAGATTGGAAGTAGAGACACATGTCACTTCACAGTCCAGAAAGCTATTATTGTTTCTGTTTCAGTGTGAGAGAGTCACAGACTTTTGGACAGGTTTCAGAGCAGGTATATTATGGATCCTGGATCTCTACTTCAATGTTCATTGCCTGGATCCATTTGGCTAATAGGTTGCCTGTGGATGGGCTTGCTTCCAAGCACATACATGGAAGATGCAACGGTGGGTGGGCTTGGTGCGGGACAGGAAGAAGATCAAAAACAGACAAGGGTCCAACCCCTCCCCTGATCCAGGAACTGCTACAGGAGAGGGTACGGGAGGTAGAATCCATGCGAAACTCCAAGGTCACCAGCTGAACACAGAAGGCATAAGTCAAGGGATCTGGAGATGCAGGGGTTGAAGGCTGCTCTGAGCTACCTCTGGGAGGAAGGGAGGGAAGGAATGAGAAGGAGACACTGCCTGCCCCTGGCCCATGCCGGCTGCCCACCGCTCCAACACACATCAGTCTACACAACTGACACAGCCTGGGTTCAGGATGGGCTGGCTCAGGTCCCTCAATCCTCAGTGGGACAGCTGGTCTCAGGGCTCAGAGACATGCTGAGGGAGATGAGAGGGAAAGCTGTCCCACCCAGGTCATCCCCTCCATGAGCAGACAGCCCTTCAGAACTGCTAAAAAGAAACCCCACTAATGGGGCTGAAAGACATGCCATGGATGAACTAAGGCATAGAGATATGTAAAATAATATTCATTTTTAAGTTCAGAGCTGTCCGCTCAGAAAGTGGGGAGAGATTCCCTGAAGAAGACTGAGGGGAGGGCAGGCCATGCTGAAAAGGGAGACATGGCTCTCCTAATTGGGGACCTGCAGCCCCCTTCCAGGGCAGGGCATCATCCTCGCATCACAAGAGATCCATGGAAGTGTTCCATCAGGGCCAGATATTTGTCTCGAGAAGGCTACCCTGGCATCAGACAGCACAGGGCACCAGGGACGAGGGCCAGATGGAGGACGGACAATACCCTGGAGGCCATGGGGCAAGAGCAGAGTCACATGACCTTGAAGATGATGATGAAAAGCAGGAGGTGGCAGCATGGAGCTGGCACGAAGTACCATGGGAGCAGTGCCCAAAGCTACACTGACTGGGTGCCTCCTTGCCAGGTGTGGCTCACTTCAGTGGGCTCCAGACTAGACCTGACCACAAGTCTAGGAAGTGTGCACCACCCCCGGCCTCCTCTCCCCTTGCGGCTGCTAGGAATCACAGTCACAGACGCTGGGCAGCTTTCGTGGAAACCAAGCAGTGGCTCCCACGCACGCTGCACCTCTGGTGGTGGGCCAGTGCGACCCTCATGCCTGGCCAGACACTGATGTCTACCTGTCTCCACAAAAATCCACAGACAGGAGGGTGTCCCTGAATTCCACAGCACCTGATGAGACAGATCCACAGAACCCAACACCCAGTGGGTCACTCGGGACCTCACCTATGGTCATGGAGCTCACCATATCTTATTTCTGTCACTTCCCACAGAAAGCCTGTTTCTGATCACCCACAATACCATACATCCTGGTTGGTGACCTGGGGTCATGCCATGAACCCACATGGCACCTTTCTTTAAGAGAAGGCTATGCCTACACCTCCTAGAAAATATTTCTAATGAAGTACAAGTCCATCAGGACTACGGTGTGAACAGTAGCACACAGCCTGCATGGTAGTAGTCAGTAATTCTAACAAGGGTTAACCCCACCCCCGTCTCACAAAACCTTCCTCCGTCCCACGGAACTCATGCTCTGCCCTCAGAAAACCCTTCAGGAAACAAACCTTTATCTGAATGCTCTCTTCACCTTCTGCTTCAAATCTTGTCCAACCACAATGATATGAAACTAGAAATCAGTCTCAAGAAAAAAATGGGACAGTCAAAAATAGGTGGAGATTGGGGGGCCTGGGTGGATCAGTTGTTAAGGATCTGCCTTCAGCTCAGGTCCTGATCCCAGGATCCTGGGATTTAGCCTGGAATCAGGCTCCTTGCTCAGCGGGAAGCCCGCTTCTCCCTCTCCCACCCCCCTGCTTCCATTCCCTCTTTCACTGTCTCACTCTCTGTCAGATACCTAAATAATCTTAAAAAAATATGTGGAGATTTAACAACAAGCTACTGAACAACCAACAGTCAAAGAAGAAATCAAAAAAGATTTTAGAAGTACCTTGACACTGATGAAAAAGACAACTTACAAAAACATAAGGGATGCAGCAAAAGTAGCTTTATGGGGGACATTCATAGAAACTCAAGTCTTCATCAATCCATGAGAATGGTCTCCAATAAACAACTTGATTTATGTGGTAAAGAAGTAGAAAATAAAACAACAAACAAAGCCCCAAATTAGTAGAAATAAGGAAATAACAAAAAGGAATGCATAAATAAATCCAACGGAGACTAAAAAGACAAAAAAAAAAAAAACAATGAAAATGAAAGCTGCCTTTTTTGGAAAGATAAACAAAACTGACAAACTTAGCTAGACTCACCAAGAAAGACAGAGGACTCGAATACAATCAGGAAAGAAAGATAATGGATTCCTGTCTCATATCAAAATCAAAAGAACTCTTCAAACTTGGACACAACAACTTCTTGCAAGCCACGTCTCTAAAGGCAAAGGAAATAAAAGCAAAAAAGGAACTATTGGCACTTCACCAAGATAAAAAGCTTCTGCAGGGCAAAGCAAATGATCAACAAAACAAAAAGTCAACCTATGGAATCGAAGAAGATATCTGCAAATGATATTACAGATAAAGGGCTGGTATCCAAGATCTATAAAGAACTCCTCAAACTCGACACCCAAAAAATGGGCAGAAGACACAAAGGGATACTTCTCCAAAGAAGACATACAAATGGCCAACAGACACATGAAAAAATGCTCCACATCACTTGCCATCAGGCAAATACAAATCAAAACGACAATGAGATACCACCTTATACCAGTTAGAATGGTTAAAATTAACAACACAGGGGGCACCTGGGTAGTACAGAGGTTAAGCGTCTGTCTTCGGCTAAGGGCGTGATCCTGGCATTACGGGATCGAGCCCCACATCAGGCTCCTCCGCTATGAGCCTGCTTCTTCCTCTCCCACTCCCCCTGCTTGTGTTCCCTCTCTCGCTGGCCATCTCTATCTCTGTGGAATAAATAAATAAAATCTTGAAAAACAAATTAACAAGACAGGAAATTACAAAAAGTCAGAGAGGATATGGAGAAAGGGGAGCCCTCTTACACTACTCGTGAGAATTCAAGCTGGTATAGGCACTTTTGAACAATATGGGGGTTCCTCAAGACATTAAACACAGAGCTATCCTATGACCCACCAATTGCACTACTGGGTATTTACCCTATAGACACAGAGTAATGAAAAGAAGGGACACCTGTATCCCAACGTTCATAGCAACAATGTCCATAATAGCCAAACTGTGGAAGGAGCCAAGATGTCCTTCAGCAAATGAATGGACGAAGAAGATGTGGTTCATCTATACAATGGAATATTACTCAGTCATCAGAAAGGATGAATACCCACCATTTGCACCAAGGTGGATGGACCAGGAGGGGATTATGCTAAGTGAAATTAAGTCAAGCAGAGAAAGACAATTATCATAAGGTTTGACTCCGATGTGGAATGGAAGGAATAGCATGTAA